>NW_019718631.1:164668-165684 GCF_002891405.2 Cryptotermes secundus | reverse complement strand
AGTAATGTTCAAAAGATGGCGCTACTTTCTTATTTCATATGAATACTAGGGAAGGGTGGAACTCCACCCTCACCCGCTCTTGGGGTCACGCAGAAAGTCAATTACTTGTTGTTCTTGTTAACCCTCGCTGAATGAGCTTCGTCTTAACCATTAAATATAAAATAATTGTAGCGCTATCTGTCGACTAAAACCTCATGGAAAGCCCCGAAGTATAGTTAAAATGTAGCATCTTAGTATCCTTTGGGTTGTGCAAACCGCTCCTCTGAAGAAAATTAATCACTTGTGGAGTAATGTTCAACAGATTGGGCTACAGTTTTAAATATTTTCTTGTTAATTCTCACTGGTATAGCTTCATCTCAAGTGATTGACTTTCTGCGTGACCCCAAGAGCGGGTGAGGGTGGAGTTCCACCCTTCCGTAGTATTCACATGAAATAAGAAAGTAGCGCCATCTTTTGAACATTACTTCATAGATGGCGAAGCATGGAACACTTCCATAGTATTCACATTCATATGAAATAATAAAAAGCGCCATCTGTTGAACATTACTCCACAGATGACGAAACGTGGGACCGTACCCACGACCGCTGTTGGGGTCACGCAGAAACTTAAATACTTGAGACCAAACTAAATCCGCGAGAGTTAAGCAAGTATGAAATAAAAGTGCAGCGCCATCTGTTGAACAGAAGTTCTTGTAATGTTCAACAGATGGCGCTGCAGTTTAAAATATTTTCCCGTTAAATCTCGCTGAATTAGCCTGGTCTCAAGCAATTAACCTTCTGCGTGATTATAAGGGTGGGTGAGGTGGGGTCCCACGCTTCCATCCTCAGTACCTTCTGCCCTACCCTATAAAATGAATTCTTCAGAGGAGCGGTTTGCACAGACCAGTAAACTACACTTCGTGGCTTTCCATGAGGTTTTAGTCAACAGAATGCGCTACAGGTTTAAATACTTTCCTGCTAACTCTCGCTCATAGAATTTGGTCTGAAATGAATAAGTCAAAGTCACCCCCTAAGGG
>NW_019718631.1:139300-163849 GCF_002891405.2 Cryptotermes secundus | reverse complement strand
GCCTGTGCCTTACCTCTTGACCACCAGAACATGCTTGCCACAAGTGTCTCTGATCGTCCTTATATTATGCGACTTGGTTTATAGCTGCAGAAAAATCACGTTTATTTATTCACTTTCCAATTTCTATTGACAAAAGACACCGCGGTCTCGAACCCCGTACCTTCCCAATGCTACGCTAATGTCTTACCCACGTACCACCAGATCTATACAAATTTGTTACTTTGATTTTTTCATTTTTGGTCCGTCACACTAACAGTTACAATTATAAAAGACAAGTCCGTCCACTGTGTCACACTGGACGGACTTGTCTTTTATAATTGCAAATTTGTTACCTTCACCTTCCTCATACATTACGACTTGCTTCCTACATGCACAAATTTCTTAAATTTGTTTCTCACAAAAATAGTCACGACTTCGAACCACTTATCTTCTAAACCATACGCCAGTGCCTTACCAAAGGACCGCCATGGTTATGGCAAGGATTCGCCTTCGTCTTCCACATATCCTACAGCTTCGTTTTTACTTTTACAAAATTCCTCTCTACTACTTGCTTCGTTACAAAATTCATTTTACGACTGACGGTTGGCCAGTCACTTTCCCTTAATCTTCAACGTCCGAAGTGCCCCGTTGGTGCCATTGATGAGTATAGCCGTCGTGGCCAATACCCTGTTTTGGCCAGTCGGGCATTTAAACTCCGCTGGTGGAAGCGCGCGCCCCCGCTGCTATTAGAAGCGCATGCACAATCCTAAATATTTATTTTTATATGTAGTAATTACCAGTGAGACTTGAGTAAAAACATAATAGAGGAATTAAAATGATACCTAAGTGAACAACAACAAAAAGAGAATACGTGTGAGTTATGCTCAAACTCATCCACGAGCCAATATTTTTATTGCATGTTCTGCAGATTAATGTGTTAAAAATATATATTAAAATTCGATGTACTTACCTTTTTGTTGTTATCTGCTTGATGTATATATAGGCTGAACTGAAACTACAGTATTCGATTTCACTATGAACGCACAGAAAACAGTTCGCACTCTGTATCTCAGCCACGATGCAACTGTCCGTTCACGACCCTAGAGATGACAATAGCCTCTTGAAGCTATAACGGAAGGTCTTAGCACTGAAGAAGGGACCCCTGTAGCTTTCTCTTGTATAGCCACGCTTTCATTTTTCTGTCCTTTAGTCAAATGATTCGAAAATCCGAAGAGTGTAAGCAGTGCTAGCCTAAGACCAAATGATTTTATTGCTTATATCCGTTTTACGGCACCAGAGACTGCTAAAACGTGTCAAGTGTTACAAACAGAAATTAATTTATAATGCAGAAAAACTCTGTGAAGAACCGGGAAATAATTTTTGCAGTACATATCAACATTTAAAAATAAAATTGAAAGTAGAGTAAAACTCTTTGTATAAAATTTTTCAGATCTTTTGTTGTAATATGCTACACTATGTTCTTTGCTCATACAAACAAAGTTAATTCCATCCACTTATCATAAAAATTGAGTTAGATACAGCATTTTAAAACACAATGCTTAAAATTGTTTAAGCGCCCTAACAGGAACGGACATTTAAACGCGCACCAACAGCGGGCATTTAAATGAACTCCGGCCAGCTCAAGCTTACCAAGTCCGGCGTTTAAAGGAATGTTTATAGCTGCAAGCAGCACCCCGTGTTGGCCGAATGTTATACACTTGGTCATCGATTTGCGACCGACTTCCATCCTGACAGGTCATAAGTCGTTCTGGTTGTAAGTCGGCCATATATTTATTAACAGTATGTTTTAACCTTTCTAATTTTTTTATCATCTTTATAATTTATTTTTAAAAACGTTTACAGTTTAATCGTCTTTTATTTTTCATTTTTTGTGGTCGCAAGTGCGGCCGGTCGTAAGTCGACGACCAACTGTATGTATATATTAGATGCGGCAGGACACTTGCTCTCTCTGGGAGTGCTGGCAGTTTGATCTTGGGTTTGAAACCAAAACAAACACACGCAAGGTCATGTCAGATGTTCATTTGTTAGCTCCAAACAATGATATCTTTTATCAGTCTCGGCAAGCGCGACCCGCCTCCCCATGGCGTTTTCGTCTCGAGTGTTCAGGTTTACTGATTAAATAGCTGCGTTATGTTAAAGGTGGCATGGGGGGTTCCCACGCTTCCATAATCCCATCCCCAATACCTCCTGCCCTAACCTAAGAGTATAAAATTAATTCTTCAGAGGAACGTTTTGCACAACCCAATAAGGGACATAATAAGAAACTAAAATTCTACATTTTTTAATACACTTCGTCGTTTCCCACGATGTTTTAGTCTTGAGTGTTGAGGTTTTACTCCACAGACGGCTCTACAGTTTTTCATATTTTGTTAGCTTGGTCTGCAGTGATTAAAATTTTGTTCCCCATCTGTCCAAAGTATTTTCATACGCAAATGATTCAACTTCTTCCTCAACAGAATTACTTCATTCATCTGTCCCTTCTTACATGCTAATATCAAATTCACAATATAGTAATACACTCATACTGACCTTTCTCGGCATTTTCACCACCCACACTTCTGAGCATGTCCGTTTGTATCTCACACCTGCCATACCATTAACATAGGAGTATTTCCACAACACTTCACACTCCAAAATTTCGCTGTAATTTGACCAAGCCTCAGCACTTCACATAAATTCCGACTGCAGTGCCTGCTTTGCATCCCGACCTACACCCGTTTCAATCCCCTTCTGGTGCAATCCTGTATGCACTTACTGCAATGAAAAACACTTCCTACAGAAATTGCAGTCCATGGAGCCAATTTTCTACCATTTATGACACACCATCAAAAAATACCACCTACACATCCAGAAAACTACATGTGACAACACGAAACACTCCAGGATTGCCAGGCTATGGAGGTATCCTAAGCATCTGCACCAAGTACACAATGTCCAGGTACTGTGCAACTTTGTACATAAAGTACTCAGCCTTCACAACATTTAGACACTACAAACAGATCATACAAACTGCAAAACAAGCTATACATGCCATATTTACTCTGTTAAATTATAACAAATGTGATAAATCACTGACCTCTCTTCGCATGCTTAACCCCCCCCTCCCCCAATGCTATCTTCCCTGTCATGCTGCAGCAATTTATCTGCCCTAAACCCTTTGATCTGTATTCTTATCATCTCATGCGTTCTATAACAGTTCTTCCCAAATTCCCCCTTAGCGAACCCTGATAAATCCTGCTTCACTAAAGATCATGGATTTCTCATTTGTCATAAATCATTTACTGCCAACAGTATCTTGGGAGCATGTACCACATGCAACCTGTCTTCACCTCAAAAGGGGGGATTATTTTCTGAATCCCTCCCCCTCCAGATATTACAACTGATTATAGCTTCCATATAGTTTTCTTTTGACCCAAAAAATATTTCCAAAATTTCCCCCTTCCAAAGGAGCTGTTGCAAGGGAAAAATGACCTATAACCTCCTCTTATCCATCCTTTATGAAGAGCCCAATGATTTTAGCCCTTCTTTTTAAATTAAAACACATTTTTAATTCCTGTTTCTTAAAAAATTAAATTCCTCATTATACGCCTTTTTCCTGCTTCTCTCAATGTTTGTCAGAGACAGTCTGCCCATTACTTGCAATCAGCTTCTTTCTCCTTATTCTTCAGTGATTTCCCTTTGTATGACTTTCACATATCCTTCTATTCTTCAATTACTTTCAGACCTCCATTCCCTCTTACTAATCCCTTTAACTCTGAACTTCCTGTTGCATTATTCTACCTTGCTCTTCATTTTCCTCTTGCAATTTGTTTCCCTTTCTACACATACCAATCACATTTAATTTCTCTTTCAAATCACCCTGACCATTCTGTCATTTCAAAGTTCAGTATCTACCTTACAAACACTTACGCAGCAAGACACACCAGATTCACTTCCCCTCACCATCTTCTGATTACTACCGGTGATATTCATTTCAATATCCCATAGTAATGACTTGCAACCATGAATCACTAATTCTGTCTACACATTCATATTATGCCTCTTAACTTTAGCTAAGCAACTTGTATGATACTGGAGGATAAATATAGAAGGATAAGTGACCCATAGAGAATGTACTGGCCATTGCTAAGAATAGGCATCCACAAACAAAAAATCACATTCAAAGAGAAGACTCTTGTATTGCTTACAAACACTGCACAAACAAATTAATCCAGCACTTTATACATGTCACAATTCAATACAATACATTGCCATCAATACATTCAAACAGAATGCTTCTACACAAGCCTTCAAGGCCCGAGTTCAACATTCACACAGATCAAGAACCTCACACACAACATGGCAACATTCCTGAAAACTAACCAGCCCTTCAACAGGATGGCATGCTGAAAAGTAACACTTCTTTTCTTTTACCAAACAGATTAATTCAACTACATCTTCATACTATTGCCTCTAGACATCCCTCAATTACGGCTGTAAAAATGTCGCAGTATACAGATATGTGAGTGCAATATAGTCTGTCCAGTGATCTACATCCTCACTGTGCAAATCTTTCCACACGTCAACATTCACTGGTCATCATCACCACCACCACCATCATCCCCTCCACCATGACTTCCACCATCTCCATCACCTCCACACATCACATGATGAAGTCAAGATGGTGGTAGAGATGTCCTTCCATCCACAATATGCAGATATCTGATTTACTGCACATTTCCAAATACCTCAGCACTCACACAACTCTGTGGACTGCTGGTGATCATATTCACAATTGTGTTCAAATAGAACAGAGACATAGCAATACACAATTATAAAAAAAATATACATATCTTGATGGAAAATACACTGATAGCTCATGTCTTCAGAAACTGCATTCACACCATTACAATAAATATTACATGATACTATCAACATTAACGAAAACTGGTAACATACACAATCCATATGCTCTGCCACCGAGGCAGCAAGTAGAACAGAAATTCATGTAGTTATAACAACAGTCAATCAGTGAATTCTCCTGGCCTTAACACAAATCAATTCAATATCTGATATGCGGGACATTCGTTTCATAACTGACAAACTGACAATGATTTTGGCCATGTCCCATTATGTCATTTGGCGACAAACATATTTCTGTCTACAGGTATGTTGAAATATTTTCCAAACAGCAATAACAAAATTAGAATCCACATACATAGCACTTTGCAAGACCTATCAAACAATGATAGCCAGCCAGCGGCACATACATCAAAATAAGCAATACAATGTCAAGTACAAGTTTTGGCATTACACTTAACATATCGCAACATCAAAGCACACAACCCCTCCTTCACCACAGTAATAATCACCATAAGATGTCCTTATCAGTATCCACACAACCACACAATTGGTGCCAAGACATCTTTTTCAACATGTCAGGTCTATATACAATCTCTTCTCCTAAAATGGGACCACTTCTATTACATTATACTGACCTTGACTCTAGCAAAAGAAATGCTCACTATGTTACTCCTATGGATGGTGAGGTATAGTGCAGAGTGAACCTCATATAAACCAATAGGCTAAATTCATAAAGCTTATGGCAGTAACTATACACACCTTGACCCTTTCTGTTCTATGGACGTACATGTATGTTTCTTGACATGTTAGCTCAGGTTAGTTTTGTTAGTTTCTGTTAGAAGTTAGATTAGGAAGGTTACATTAAGTTAAAGTACTTTCTGTTATGAGTTACCTAGGTTAAGTTACATGTGTACATATACGTCCTTTAAGCCGCATTTTGTCTGAAGCTGTCCGAAAACTTTGCCCAAACAGGGTTATTGGCATATACTTCTGCCCTCAATACTGACATATTGCACTAGGCTGAAATCGGTTTTTTCCTTTGCCCTCTAAATGAAACCTGCCTCCCCCCACCCCACCTCCTGTACAAATTTTTCTTCTGGACAAAATAAATTAAATTTCTTACATATAATTCAAACACAGGTCATTCATTTAGACCAACTCACACTTCAAGCATCATAATGATGATACCTACAGGGATATTAATCTATATTTATCAGACATACATTTCTAAGGCTAGTTGCAAGACCGGTATCTTGTGGCAGAAAACAATGAGGTAGTTTACCCATCGCACCGTCTGTAGCGCTGGCAGATGAACCCCTTATGCAACTGCTGCACTTCTTCCAGTGCTGGAAATCCTCATCCAGACTTCCCCTGACATATGGAGAGGCATGTTTCTGTGAGTGGTGATGGATACAATGGCATACAGATGCAGGTCTGCATACAGTGAATCTCCCATTCAAGGTCTCTTTTCCATGAAGTGGATTCTTGCATGCATGTAATTTAACAACGAGGTTACTGACACGTCATCAAAACCGAATGTTACCTAAGGTTAATCTTAGGTCAAAGAGCACTGATGAGGGTTTCACTGTATTTCAGTTCCCTGCACATTGTTCCCTCTCAGGCCTTGGATCACCTCTTTATAAGCCTGCTGAAAAGTCATCTTCCCCCTTAAGTTTCTATTAACTCTGCAAGATCTTCCTGTGCATATGTCCAATGAACATGGAAGACCACCAGTCACTTCAGCCCCTCATGGATGTGGAGAGAGAGCTCATTTTCAAACAAGACACTGCTGCACCATCATCTTGCCAGTCTACAACAGTAAAATTGCTTGGTAAAAGCTAATATATGTTAATATTATACAGTTTCACTATTATATTTAAGATATTATCAATCTCCACACAGCATAATACTCATTTGCACAGTTACTCATGTAGGTCAGGAGCTGGGTTTGAAACCTTAACATTTTTTAACGTTTCAATGAATATTCTGCTATAAATTTACCACCTGATAATCCATCAGCATCATGTTCCGTCCAGACCCAAAGGAATGACACACACCAGCCCTGTGAACACACAAAGTAACAGTTCAATAAAGGCCACCAATTTTATCTTCACTGTGGATCAGAATACTGACACACACATTAGACTTCTGAATGCAAATGAAAAAACATTACTATCCCATTAAAATCTTTCATCTCTCAGCAAAATATGTTTCTTACAACATAGTTTCTTCCCTTTACACATCACACTGGCCACTGAACTGATGCTCACCATTTAACCTTTCTTTACGTGGACCACTGGGCAGTCTGCCTTGCTCAACTTCCACTGATGACCCTTCTTTAATGCACTTTGGATTCAACAACACTTCGCCTAACTTCTCAGTTGCAGTCTGTCTCTGTATCCTTCCAGCATCAAAACATGCGGCAAGAACGAATTCACTTTCACTACTCGCTGCCACAAGCTGGATGAATACTCCTTGTGCCTCTGCGCTCTCCTCATAAACTGACAGGAGGGCATGTACTAGCCATTGTGGTTTACTCCTCCCATACTTTTAGTGTACCTTACACATTTGCTTTCATTGTGGCAACTTTATTTCCTTACTCAAGGCTTCACTTCTGTCACCTTATTGGTGCTTCCTATGTGAACAGTGCTGAACACCATAACCAAACATCTGCTCCTCCATGCAACACAAAATTTCTCCTTGTTTCTGAATGAAGAAATTTCCTTGCCACATTTCCCCCACTTTGCTGCTTTTTAATATCTTCAGTCATTTGAAGCCCTGGATGTCATTATTATGCATGCTGTTACCATGACCATACTCGAGAGCTCTTGGGCCAAATGGTGACGTACGACACATGCCCATTTAGACTTGACATGCAGAAAGTGAGTTCCCACCATATCTGATGAGAGTAGAATACAACTCACTCACTACTCATGTGGCTTTGAAGAAAATACACTCAATTTCCTACTTTATCACTGTATGCCCTAGACTTATGTACCTAACCGTTACTGCTGTCAGACAACACAGGGATTTTCAATACAAATTTCACTTATTTCATAGAGCTGTAAGTCTGAAAAAATTTCCTTGCCCTGAATGACGTTCTGCCTTCATCAGCAGTTGCAGCTATACTGGGTGTCACAAACTGAGGGTGACCATTCTTTCCGGTGTCTGTGTGACCATGTTTTCCTTCTTCAGTTGGCCACCTCCCTCAGATCGTACAACGTCCAGGTTCCAGAACAGGAGCCGAAACTCATCCCTCTGGCTACATGCCTGAAAGGACTGGCATTTTACATATATACATATACATTTCATTAATCCAACATTAGCCCATACACTTATGAATATGAAACATGACGGGAGATGTACATTGTACAATGCAACCTGAGCAAGAGAGACATTAAACAATAATATATACACTATATATAAATGACAAAGTAAGTACAGAATCTAGTATAACAAAATATGAGTATCAGTGCTTAAGCAGACAACAGAAAAGGCTTCAAAAGCTAAACATCCTTTTATAAAAATATTAATTTGATATAAACTTTTCTGTAGAATAAAAGACATGTGCTAGATGATAATTCCTTAAAGCAGACTTAAAAAAATTGCTCGACATTTTTTAATCTAGATATACTAGGTGGTAATTACTGAATACTTTATTAGCAGAAAATATAATACCTCTCTGGATAGCAGAAAGTCTACCTAAACGTATGTAATTGATTCTTACATCTTGTATTAATGTCATGAATAGGAAAGTTACTTTTAGGGGGGGGGGAAGGAAAAAAAGAAAAAAGAAATTAATGAATACATATATACAAACTTGAAATAGGTAAGATCTCCAATCTCTAACCACTTTCTGCAGGAACTCTGTCAACTTAATCTCAACATTCTTAATACCTTTAGTTTTTAATTAGGAATACCTTAAGCATAGAACTAGTGAACTAGTGTTACCCAAAAATACTATTCCATAATTAAACAAAAGTTGAATATGTGCAAAATAAACAGTCATCAAGGTTTGGATATTAAGAACTGGAGATAATCTTCTCATTATAAAACAAACCGAATTCATGTTATTCATTAAAAAATTTATATGGGGCTTCCATGAATATTGACTGTCCAGTTATAGGCCTCAAATTTTTCTTCAACCCTGTCTGAGAGAAGCAATCTGTAAAATTAGCACAGGCATCGATTCTAAGACCATGGTTATAACACCACTGAATACTGCCTCAGTATGAGAGTTGAAGGTAACCAGGAGCATCATTTAAACACAATATAAGGTTCTTTGTAGCCCCTAAAAATGATACATGCATTGGCACTGTGAACATATATGCGTATAAAGTAATGTTTCAACAAACATTTACAATAAAATGTTCACTGCAGACCCAAAATAAGGAACACAGATTAGCACTGTGAACAGTTTAAGAAACAACATTTAAAGGCTTAAAACACAATGTTCACTGAACACCATTAAAAGGATTCATCCACTAGCACTGTGAACAGAAGAAGCAAAAATTAAACAAAGGCTTACAATAGTACAATTGCTTAGAACCATCACTCCTATGCATTACACAACACTGTTCAACAAGGCTTATGATACAATGCCAAGAGTTCTGGGCACATCTCATAAAGTCCATTCCCATCACTGTGTTGTTCAAGACATATTTCAATTATGTGAATTTGAATTTGTAGTTCCACCAACTCTTGTATACATTTACACACAGCGTATTACATGCCATTAACTCTAATACTTCGAAAAAAGCTCTTTACAAGCCAAGACTGAGGTCACCAGGATTCTAAGACTGTACTCTTGTCAAACGGTAAGGAGGAATATGTGGTCTCTGTTTTCTGGGAAGAACTCCTTACAGTATTTTGTCTTGTGTAATGTACTTCAAAGCCTATGTCTTGTTACATTTTTTACTGCACGTCTTGCAGAAGCACAGTGCCTATCCTCAATCTGTTTTACACATGACCCAGGTCACACACCCAATTTTCCTTCTGTCACTAATGAGGCTCTTCATTAGACCTCCAAAAACATCGGCCAGTTGATAGCCTGCCTCAGTTAACCTTTGCCATTCCTCCAACAGCAGTCTTCCTTTCAAGCAATGGGGATTTTACATCACTCTTCCTAAACCTAACTTAAAAGACTCTTACTGAAACGTTCCTGGAACAACACATACGCGAAGCTTGAACTCGCTTCCGGAAGTCACACCCTTTCCTGCATCACCTCTTTACTGTCCTCTTAAACAGATACGAGTATAGTAGTCACTGATGTAGACCCTTCCAGCATGTTTAGCATACTCAGAGATCTTTGGCTTCACTATTGCTGGTTTCTTTGGATATTTAGAGGGCACGTACCCCACTTCATTCCTGCTTTTTGTGTGAAAAGTACTGAGAACTGCACCAAAATGTTGGTCCTGCCATGCTACAGCAAATTTCTCATTGTCTCTGAATGAAATCACATTCCTTTCCTCCTTCGCCATCAGTTCCCTTTTCGATGTTCAGGCATTTACATTCTGGATGTTACTACTGTGCCTCTTGTTACCGTGTCCATGCTCAGTAGCTCATGAGCTAACAGGAGATGCCCAGCAACTGGTGCTAACACATCTGGAAGGTTGGATGGGGTGGCCTTCGACGAGAGCTCAACCCCACTCTTTCACTGCTTTATTGTATACAATGCAGGTATTTAAAATTCAAAATTCTCATAACTCAAAATAATGTCTTGTTGAATATTTGGACCAAAATCTACTTTCTGCACAATATAAAACTTTACTCACCACATTTCTGCCCCTTTCTCCGATTCATGTGTAAACCTACAAACCCATACAACAGGACTGCTCCTATATGGCATATCAGGATATAAAAGCAACGAGCTTAACACTGAGGCAGAGCTATGTGCAATATGATCATCATTTGAGCAATTTAAATTATAGATCCCAATGAGCCTTGTGTTTATCTCCTTGGTGCTTCGCATTTATTTCTCCCAATCTTTACTTTTGAAACCAAGTTTTGTTGAGTGGCCCTTAGAGAACTGGTATGTGTGGGCATAATTTTGTAAACACATATATCAGAAAATTGCTTCCTTCTCATTAGACAATTCTGGTGAGTGTTCAGATACTTGTGAAGAAGCGTTCTTGATATCTGGAATACAATTCCAATAATATTTTGGAGTGTGAGCAACAGAAAGACACATTTTCCAGGCTCATTCCTTGACAATTTAAATGTCACTGGCAGCTGAAAATGATCTATTGCAATTTTCAAAGTCTCTGTCATAACATCAGATTCTCATCATTCCTGAACTTACAGATATATCCCGAGACATTCTTGTAACATGGAAAGGTTTCCACGCCCACACCGTATCCAATGGTTTGTAACAGCCTTCTAGAACATGCACTGCTTATAAACAAGTACGTCTTCTACTTAATACACTGTACAATATCTGATGTGAAATCTCCGAATCCTTGTTTCCAACAATGTATTAACCAGACTGGGAGAAATGAAGGCTCATAAACACAGCTCTTGCCCATTAGAATAAGAGGTCATAAAAACAATGACGGATTAAAAGCAAGGTCATGTTCTCAGAATTGCTACATTTTTTACTTGTTTCATTTACCACATTGTATAAAACCTGATGTGATATCTACGAATTCATGTTCCAAATATTGTATTTACATAACTGAAAGGAATGAAGGTTCATCCACGCTGATGTTGCCTGTTAAGAATAAGAGGTCACACAAATCATAATGACAACTTACAATTACTTCTACATAAGCTACATACATCACTGTACTCCCATGTGCATTACCTGATGCAAAATCTCCAAATTCATGCTTCCAACAATGTGTTAACCTGGCTGGGAGAAGTGAAGTCTCACTAACACTGATGTTCCCTGTAAGAATAAAAGGACACATCAATCATGACAGCTTACAATGTCTTGTTCTACATACAACACTGTACATTACCTGACGTGAAATCACTGGATTTATTTTTTGAGGATTGTATTACCCTGAGTGGGAGAATTGTAGGGTTCATCAACACTGGTTTTGCCCCTAAAAGAAAAAGATCATACCAACATTAATAACGCTTTATAAAGGACATATGCAATTGAGCACTGTACACTCCCTGATATGAAATCTCTAATTTCTTGGTTTCAACATAGGAATATACTGATTAGCTGCAATTCAGTTATGAACTAATCTTTTCATGCAAATAAGTTGTACCTACATTCCTGAAAGCTTATAGTGACTTTTTCAACTGACCACACTGTACACTACCTGAATCAAAAATTTCCGAATGTTTTTTACATATATATTTTATCCTGTGTAGCAGCAATGAAGGCTCATTAACACAGTTGTTCCCTGTAAAATAAGAAGTGATATCAGCTTTATGACAGCTCATAAGGACGGATGCCTCTAACTGACCTCAATTTACACTACCTGATATAAAACTCTGACTTCAGGTTTCCAAAATACTATTAAACTGAGTGGCATCAATTAAGTCTCATAAACACCATTGTTACCTGCAGCTAATGAGTGATAACATTAATGACAATTCATAAAGATGACTCATTCAGCTCACCACACTGTACAGTACGTGATGTGAAATCTGTGACTTGTGTTTCCATCATTGCATTAACCTGAAAAGCAACAGTTAAGACTCAACATAGTTGTTCCCTGTAAAATAAGACATGTTATCATCACTAATGACAGCTCATTAAGATGGATTGCTTCAGTTGACAATAATGTACAGTACCTGACGTGGCATCTCTGAAATCATGTTTCTAATATGGTTTTAACCAGATTTGTTGCAATGTTTGCTCATCAACACTGTTCTTGCTTGAAAGAATAAGAGGTCACACCAACATTAATCCTAACTTATAAAGGACTTGTTCAACTTACATTGTACACTACCTGACATGACATCTGTGAAATCATATTTCCATCATAGGACTAATCTGACCACAAGCAATCAAAACTCATCAACACAGTTTTCCATTGCAATAAGTATCGGTACCGACATTATTGAGAGCTCATAGAAAAGGATGTCTTCAGTATATCCCAATTTACACTACATAATCTGAAGTCTCTTAATTTCTGTTTCATCATAGTCTTATCCTGACTGGGAGCAGTGACAGCTCATCAACATGGATGTTTGCTGTGGCATAAGAGATAGTAAGAAAGTAAAGCTGTTCCCTGTGCTTAAATAAACACTACGCCATGAAGACGTATGGAGTGGATATATGGCTCAACAGTGAAGTCAGTATAGTGACTGGCTATAGGCTGGATGACCGAGTGGTTGGGAGTTTGAGTCCTGATAAGGTCAAGAATTTTCTCCTCTCCATGTCATCCACATTGACTCTGAGGGCCCACCCAGCCTCCTATTCCATGGGTACCCCATGGGTCTTTCCCTGGTGGTAAAGTGACACAGGCATGAAGCTTAGCACTCATCTTCAGCTGGTGATGAGGCCAAGGAAATATGGATCTAGAATAAGAGGTAGTAATGTCATTAATGGCAGCTCACAGAGAATACTTAGCTCAAGTGACCAATTTGTACACTACCTGATAAGAAACTTCAGAATACATGTTTCCAACATATCGTCACAATTTAGGAGTGTGACTATACACGGGGTAACGATTGGCTGAATTGGATTTATTGACCACTTCTATACACCACTCGGAACTACAATTTGCATTTCACTGACACACACACAAAGACTACTGTCCTCAGTCTATTATAATATCCACTAGCCGTTTCCTAGCAACAGATTTAACACAGAGGAGATTTTGCATTTCTGTGGCCCGCTGGTTAACACTACACACCTGAACTCAAGGCGCTCTCATCTCACCCTCACTTGCAGAGACCCAACTCTTGAGCAGTTGCTCACTTGGAACTCCGGAACTCAACTGCCGATTCTCAACTTACTCTTCTTTATTAACTACTTGGTACGGACCCAATGGAAAACGCCTTTTTCAACAATACCTCTACTGTGGGCATGTCTACCGATTCGGGGCTTGGAAAGGGATTTCATAACACAGTGCAGGTTATGTTGCGGGCGTTACCTAACATTACCTTTCATTTCTATCAATTTCGGTAGGGCACGTGTTTTCACAGAAACATTATGAATGAAATTTCGCAATTACATTTGGTAAAGGTTTTTAATATAACGGAAACAGGGCCAGTTTTTTTTTCCCCCCTGATTTCTCAGTGCAGAAGTGTCAGCATCAAAGAATACTAAGATCCATGCCTATTTATTTCACTTTGCTTTGGAATTAGCCATTATGAAGTTCAAGGAAAAATAGAAGATTCAATTCGAATGGGGCACAAGAGTTTCTGGTCTACGCTGATGATGTTAATCTACTAGAGGAACAAATATCTTTATAAAAGACCAAGAGCCCTATTAGACGCTAGCAAGAATGTTATGTAAGAAAATAAAAAATAAACTAAGTATATGCTTATACTATACGTATGTTGAGAGAAATATCGCATCTGATAATTAATCCTGATATTTTTAAGTTGCTATTTAACGACACTGTCAGTATGGACAGTATACAACAGCGATAATAGGATAATTAATGAACATGGAACAGTTGGTGAAATGAGAATTAGCATAGGAATCCGAAGTACTCTTGAGAAAACACGCTCCGCAATCACTTCTCCACCATGAATCCACACGATCTGACCTGCCATGGGAAAATAATGAGGTGAAGTTCAAATATCTGTGGAAGACACTAACAAATCGAAACTGTATTCATGATGTCAATGTAAGGTAAAAGTTGCCCCTGTGCTCAGCAAATTCAAGCTCTACGCCATGAAGGTGTATGGGGGAGTGAAGCTCTACACCATGAAGGTGTATGGGGGAGTGGATGTATAGATCCACATTTTCTTAATCTCGGCACTAGCTAGAGGTTGGGTGGTCAGCTTCAAGCCCCGGCCGTTTCACCCCAGGGAAAGACAACGTTAAGGTAGGGTAAAAAATAAAGTTGTCCTTGTGCTCAACAAATTTAAGCACTATGCCATGAAGGTGTATGGGGCAGTGGATGTATAGATCCACATTCTCTTGACCTTGGCACTAGCTGCAGGTAAGTGGTCTTTTCTTGACCTCGGCACTAGCTGGAGGTAAGTGGTCAGCTTCATGCCCCGGTCGCTTTAACCCCAAGGAAAACTCCCCCAGTACCCATTGGATAGGGTGCTGGGTGGACACCAGGGACGGTCTGGACGATTTAAAGAGAAGAGAAAATTCCTGACCCTACCAGATCCCGAACTCCGACCCCTCGGTCGTCCAGCCCGCAGCCAGTCGCTATCCTGGCTCTGTAGTAGCTAGTAGTGAATACAAAAATTCGATAGGAAAACCACCACTAGGAAGACTTGGGTTTATATGGAATGATAATATTAAAATGCATACTGAGTAAATGAGATGAAAAGTTACGGATATGATACACCTGGCTCCAGATTGGGACTACTGGAGGGGGTAATGAACCGTGTGGTTCTGAAATATGCTGCAGTTTGTGTACCCGAGCTCAACTATTGGCCTATCACGGAAGATTGAGCTCCACGGCTTCAATTCATGAGCCCGTGTCTTTCAATTTGAAACTGAGTTATACATATATTTAGACCTACACCCCAGACATTTCTTCTACAGGTCTATTATACAATGCCGCTGTTATTGATAAAATGTTTCCATATAACACTTCAAATAAGGGACATTTCTAATGTCCTTGGTTCGAAACATGCGGTGCCATACATGTAAGTAAGTCTCATAAATCCACGATTCCCAGAGTTACACTTGCACACTGGAACAACCCGGAAGAAAACCTGTATCCGCAGATGAGCCGTAACTGAACAAAGCAAAACCTGACATCTACGTAGGGCTCGTGTGGGCAGACTATATGACATAATTATGTAGAACACATCCTCTTAACTATCTTTAAGTAATTTTCTTATAAATATTTCGTTCAATGCTTCCATTATCCTTATTTTATGTATTATATAGGGTAATCCAATGGGGGAGAAGAGGAACGCATGTAAGGTATTGGTGGGAAAGCCAGAAGGAAAGAGACCACTGGGAAGACAAATGCGTAGGTGGGTGGACAATATTAAAATAGATCTTTGAGAGATGGGATGGGATTGGATTGATATGGCTCAGGATATGGACCAGTGGAGGGCTCTTGTGAACACGGTTTTGAACCTTCGGGTTTCATAAAATGCTGAGAAATTCTTCAGTAGCTGCAGATTTGGCTTCTCCTCAAGAAGGGCTGAGCTCCATAAGCAAGTAAAAGGATAATCCAAATTATACGTGTAGTCTAACATAATGAAATTGGTTTTTAATTCAATGTCCGAGAGAATAAAATCATCGCGTTTGCAAAATTTCTAGTTCCTTTTTTTTTTTGTACAGGAATATGAAACTTCCTCCATGTGAATAATATTCATCAAACCAGAGGTTTACTAGTGTGGCCATGAGGTTGTTCGGAAGGAAGTCATAAAAGCAAAACAAATCTATAGGATTCTAACAGGTCCTGCCATGTCGAGTCGCATGAATACGAAGACTTGGCATATAGACCGATGTCTGTGCGAAGTGAAACAGGGCAACTGCTTTATATTTCCAAATTCTCTTCTTACGAAAAGAATTAACGTCGTTAATGATCATGATATCTTACAATTACTTAAACAGTGTATCTGAATTGAGCCCGGAGGGTTTGGGAGAGTGACAAACCCGAGCTTGGAAGAAGAAAAGGAAATATATCGAACATTATGACCGAAAAAGAGTGATCCTGTAATGATATTCTTAAATGGCTTCAACTCTGTAAGCAAATTCTCTGGCCGCACATGTTCACATAACTGAACATCAGTCCGCTTATTCTAGAAACCAAAATGGCTATAAGATAAAACGAATTTACAATATCTTCCCAATTTGGTTTTCGATGTAAACAGTAGGTATATATGAGATACCACAAATTAAGTTTCATTGCGTAATGAAACTAATAGAAACATCATAGGAAATGGCAGACACGTTAATGTAGAAGAGGAGGCCTCCAACCCTAATACATCTCAATTTGTCACAAACGTAACAACTTACCTCGACCAAAACGACCAAATATTTGCCGCAGACAGAGGGACGTCCAAACCAAACCGTCCAAACGGCCCAAACCAAACCATCCAACCTTTAAGAACCGTACATATCAGAACACGTGATCAACTGGGAAGCGTTTGGCAGAGAGGGGCGGGATTTGAAACCGCCGGAACAAGAACTGAGCAGAAAAATTTGACGTCATATCCATCCTTCCTTCGTGTCATCTATGAACAATTACGTTAGGTTCGCCAAATAGTACCGAACTATGTACGGCAGATGTCGCGAGCGCAGTTGGTAACTTTGTAACCTCTTATTACGGCCACATCAATCTTGAAGATCTTGAAGATCTTGGAAGTGTTAATATTATGGGCATCGTGTGGCCTCGTAGCTGTGCATATACATTTTGGAGGTGCATATTCCCACCATATACAGAATAAACATGGTTGGGTTGATTAACACCTATCGATCCTTGCATTTTCCTAGAAATGAACAGGCAAATTGTAATCAAGTAAGCATGGAACCAGGTTGTAAACAAGTGATGGTTAGTTGGTAGTTATCGTAAATTTAATGCCTTTGACATTTATGAACTATACCTTTGTGAATCATAAAAAGATATAGGATAATGGAATCTTCGGATGACGAAGCCCCCGAGTTGGTACCGGCAGTTTTTAGACCTGTCCCCGTGACTATAATTACAGGTTATCTTGGTGCTGGAAAGACAACTTTACTGAACTACATTCTTACCGAACAACACGAGAAAAGGATTGCTGTTATACTTAATGAATTTGGAGAAGGTTTGTGCCAATTTATATAATCTTTGGGTTGTATAACACATACCTGAACCTTCAAGTGAGATAGTGGTAGGTACCGTATTTTTTACCGCTAAAATTCTTGCAATGTTTTGTGTTGCGCATGCGGCCCTTTATGACTTATTAGTCGGCAGTGTGAGTAACAGAATTGTGTAAACAACAGAAGTTCTATGTTACTTTATGCCAAAGCATCAGTTTTCATTAATATGTTTAGGAAGACACTCGTAAAAGAAAATAAAAAAAACGGCATATTACCAGTGTCCCACTCTAGCTATTACGTAATTTTTTTGTGAAGATATACATAGTTTTTGAGGTGGGTGTTTCTGGTGTTATAAACAACATTAAGAACTAGTTTTGACACTACAAAATTTTGTTTCTTTTTTCTTTGTTTATAATGAACATTGTTGTGAGTGTCTTGAGTATTTCTCACTAATAGGAGCGTGATACCTAAAGAAATCTCATAGACCCTATCACACTACTTTGTGTTAAATCCCATAGAAAAGAATCCAGTAATTAATAAAAATCTCAGAATGTTTATCCTGATTTGCAGATATATACTAGTCATCATCCCATTACTTGTTTTATTCACTGTCAAGACCTTGCTCATGAAACGTATTGCGGCACTTATTCCCAGCTTGTTCTGTAACTGTGTCATTACATGTTGTCTTTTTAGGAAGTGCCTTGGAGAGGAGTGTGGCTGTTGGACAAGCTGGCGAGTTGTATGAAGAATGGCTCGAGTTAAGAAATGGCTGCTTATGCTGTTCTGTTAAGTATGTCATGCTATAGTAATATATTCTTTATATTACTGAAACAGTGATCAGTATTCTTTACCGATCACTGTTTCAGTTACTGAATTTCATTCTTTTCTTTTCTTTTTTTCAGTGAATGCCTGCTGTTGTGTATTATATATTTCTTTATTGAAAGCCATCACAACACAACAGTGAATAATATATGTTTGTAGTTTCAAGTAAAGTACTACTTGAAACTACAAACATATATTATTGTGTTGTGACGGCTCTCAATAAAGGAATGTCATTCTTTCCAGCTGTACAAGTTATTGCTATTACATGTTATTAAAGCATTAACTGCAGAAGTAGGAAGTAAAACATACCATGTAAAGATTATTGTATTTAACTTTATTCCAACAAATGATGCTCTAAAATTTGTTTACATCACTTCGAGCACTATGTATTATCACATTTCAGTACAGACAGTATATATTCTACTAGTATAACAACGGCTTGTTAATGGATTTGGAAAAGTGATGTAGCTCAGTCAGAATAGTGACTAGGGTATGAGCCACATGACTGGAGAATTGAGGTTCAGTTCCTCATGGGGCTACAGATTTTATTCTTCATAATTGTGTCAAGACCTTCTCAGTGAATGGCAAGACCTCTTTCCTCAGGTGTAAAGCAGTGTGGACATAAAGATGACTGGCCTCCATGTAGTTTGAAATGTAAAAATGCATGGAGCTCCCATGTATATGATCATGGCGAGGTGTCCAGGTACAGTTTTACTTCACAGCTGTAGTAATCTCACATATTATATGAGTTAGAAACAGTTACACACAATTACTACACAGGACAGAAGCTTCCACTGTACTTTGTTCAAAATTCTGTACCTGTAACGAGATGAGCCGTGATAAATAATAAAGAGCGTGACATCTAACTTACAGTGAACTTATAATGTGAGTAACAAGCAGGATAACCTGTCCTTTTGGCCTAATTTCCTTATTTTGAAAAAGTGAAAGTAAGCTTGTGCAGTCTCCATGCCATCTGTGTATCTCTGTGTTTGTGAATCCCCCCTGTTAATATTTGAATACCTGAACCAGTCTGCACGGAACCTGGTGTTTATATCCTGGCTTCTGAGCCCATCTCAATAGCATACTTTATAAATCCCTCCCTTTAGTCTATGTTTGTTTGTGTAACCCCACTTTCATTGCTAGGCAACAGCTTTGGTTATGATATCAGGGTGTGAGTGTCTGACCTATGAGTTTCTCTGTTAATCCACTGGTCAAAATGTTGATGTGTCTTGCCCCTCCCTGTTTGTAGACAATATACGTTAGCACCTGCTCACGCTGGTTTCTCATGCGCAGATTTTCTTCTTTTTTCTTCTATCCTGAAGATGAAGGCGAAATGTTCCTCCGAAACATCTGTAAACACAAGATCTACATGGTGCCACATCCCAGAAGACTGCTCTCTTCAACATATTTTAAAATTTTTAGCCTACATTCCTTATTTTGAAAAAATCAAACTAGCTGTATGAGATCTTTCTGCTCTCTTTGCTGTCTGTGAATCTTTCCCCATTAACTTTTGAATGCCTGAACTAATCTTTATGAAACTTTGTATGCATATATAGGCACTTGAGCCCATCTCAACTGTTTACTTCAGAAGACTGTCCCATCCGTCTGTGGGTCTGTATGTGTATCCCTCCTTTCATTGCTAGGCAATGGCTCAGTAAAGACATTCCTGTATCACTGAGTACACACAACAACAGAAGAATTGTTGGACACAAGTGTCTGTGTACCCCCTATCATTGCTAGATAACATCTTGGTAAAGACATTCCCATGGAAATGAAGAATTGTTGGAGGCTTCATTTTCTGTGCAGTCCCTGTCGCATCAAAGGAAAGTAGGCAGTTAGTTCTTCCCAGAACTTCTTGATTCATATTCAGTTTGCCATTGTATTAGTATTCTTGGATGGTTATAAAAATAAATATTAAAGATAAGTATCTCTCATCTGCTTGTACAGTGTGTTTCACAGATGGTTAAATCACCTGCCTCCTTTACCATGAGCCTGTAACCCAGAACCATAGCTGTCACCCCATAAGATAAGAGCCAAACTGGCAGCCAACACATATATGTATACAGTGCTTTCAACTATTGAGGAAACCAGGGAAGTGGTATGGGTCGGATACAACATTTCTCACAGACTGCTGCTGTAACGGCTGATAGTGGAATGAGTCATCAGCGCAGATAAACGCACGCACTCTCGCTAACTGAGAGTGGATGGATCGATTCTCCGTGACTACAGTGCCCTTCCCCGCTAGTGAGAGTGCAGTCCTGTCACTGATTCCCTCGCATCAGTTTCTGTATATGCACACTATAGGAATACTGTAAGAAGATAACACAGACTTACCGTGCTTTTTTAACAGGTGTTGGAAGTCACCCCTTTTGCTTGCAAACATGCCTTGCATCCCATAAATAAATTATGTGACACTTCCTGATAGGATTTTAAAAACGTTTTAAAATATTAACCAAGAAAATGACGTTTGAGAAAACCTTTGAAACAGACAAAGGATTCGGTTTTATAATCTGTAACAAGCGTCTGTAGGTGCAGTACTGTGAAGAATGATGATAATGATGTTTTCAATATTATGAGTATGTATGTTTTGTTTTGTACAGACAGACTACAGAAGAATGGTGCTTCTTGCATGTTAACGTAATATGTGTGACTGTTGGGAATTTTTGCATGCTAGCCCATGGAATTAGCAAGTGAGCAGGCCACCATTCATCTCAAGCCCTGTACACACATACTCGACACCCACCTGTATGCATATGGCAGAACTCCTGTAGTGGTGGCAGACTTTCTGGTAGAAATTATAAACTTCCTTCCACATAAATTATTGAGCTTACTATGCATATGTGAGAATGATAATTGATTACAGAGGATTTGTTTAACTTATGAATTTAACTCTAGTTATATTTACAGTTTGCTCATCCCCAGTGAAATGCTGTTCTGTATTGTAATAATTCCACAGCTATAAAGATTGCTGTCTTCTGGGACATGATGGCATATAATCAGGTGGCTCTACCAGACTACATGACATTACATTCCAAAAACCAGTAATCTTCACAGAATCACCACTGCAAAAATCTCACTTTAGCTTATGCACATATTCAATGTGTGATATGATTTATGTAATTTTTAATGGTTGTTTCAGAGATAATGGTGTGAAGGCAATCGAAAACCTGATGACTAAACGAGGAAAATTTGACTACATACTACTTGAGACCACCGGCTTAGCAGATCCTGGTATGTTGTGTTGTTTACTATAGGCTTTCTGTATTTATTAGCTGTGTTCTGTGCTCAGTGCTCTACTAGGAATAATGAACACACATGTCCCTATTCACTCCACATATTGTCTTATGTAACGTACAACTTGAAAATTGGCTCAAGCAGTAATGCTTCAGACCCATATTATGGATGTGCCTTGCTTGAATCTGAAGTCTTTCCTAGTTTTTCTGTCTCCAAGCGAATTCTGGGATAGTACCCCTATTTACCATGTGGTGGCGTAGTTTGTTGAGGCACTGCTACAAGCTGGAAGGTCGTGGGATCAAATCCTGATGAGGTGGATTTTTTCAGTTTACCTAATCCTTCCAGCCTCACTATGGCCCTGGGGTTGACTCAGCCTCTAACAGAAATGAGTATCAGAAATCTTTCTGGGGTTAAAGGGTGGCCGGTGCATAAGGCTGACAACCTTACCGCCATCTGTGAGCCAATTGTCTAGAGAATGTGGGAGCCTCAACATCTCACAGTCCTATGGGCCTCCACAGCCTGTTACAGGGGTAGCTTTACCTACCCCTATTTCCATTATGACTGCTTCCTTCCAGTTCAGTATTCATTATCCTTGTTCCATTCACTGTCATACAGGATAATTCAGAGTCCTGTGGCCAAACTTCAGGATGTTAAGGAGGTAATTTGGAGTAGGAAATACAGTCAAAGAGATCTCACTCTGTTCTCTTATGGCCCACATTGCCTCTGATAGCAAAGCAGTGATAACTGCAAAACGAGATGTGTTTCGTATACTGCTTTTGTAATGGAAGTGCAAAAGCTGGAGTGCCAATACCCAGATCTGGGACAGCCCAGCAGACATGTGTTTGCAGTAGCACACTGCCGTCTGAAACAGGTATGCCATGGAAGCATTGAGATCGTGGCATCCTGATGAGCCACATTCTGGTGGCTATGACAGACATTAAGGGCCAACCTAAACAATTGTTTTGTATGAGGGACACTATTTAGCATTGCTGTGAAGTGTGCATGTGAACTACAGGTGGTAATGTTGAGCAGTTCTTCAGGAAAAATATGTAAAACTACTCCAGATTAAATGATTATACATTTGTGTTAAATATGATATAAAATTCAAACTGAAAAGATGTAATCTCTTTTGGAATTTTTGTACCTCATTCATTGTATTTAAAAGTAATGAGTGAAGGTGTTAAGTGTAAATAACCAAATTTATATGCACGTTCGCAGTTATTTCATGTTCTTAAAAAGTGGCAAAACTTAGTAACTCACTTTCTGCCCCAAATTGTCGCCCCAAACAACCTTCTAAACTCTGACTATGAGACTTTGAATCACTCTGTATAGTCTGAGATGCTGAAAGTATCATAAATATATCCTTAATAACAAATTATGCTGCATAATTATTACTTTTGATTCAGAAGTGCATGTGGATAGAGTGCTGACAGTGGTCCTTATAAGGATTATGATGGAGAATGGAGGAAAAGATAACATGACATGACATTCTGTTTTACTGCCAGGAAGATGGTACAAATTGGGGACAGAGGCATTTGTTGTAACACCTGTTGAAATGATGGTTGTGATATTGTCAGGAGTTTATGGCTGTGTGACTAGTGACACAAAATTGTCCCATATTTATTGTTGTAACCACTGCTGAAGAACCCAATATGATCTGACACCAAAGTGTCACGTGTATGCTGGTACACATGACGAGAATGACAGGTTCTGGTTCGGATGACTGGATTCATTAGCACTTTGGTTGCAACCTCTCTTACTCACACTCAGATACAGGAAATACAGCACTATCGCTGATTTACACATTTTTCAGTTCACCGCTGTACACGCACTAGTCGTCTCCTGGCAATGGATCTCGACACAGAAACAAACACGGTCTCACTGAGTCAGGCACTCCAAATATTACACATAATTAAAGTCTTCAAATCACCCCATCCATTCTTGTCCTTGTGCTCTTAACTGGTGAACCCTTCTGGACTCTCCACTTTGTCACTGTCACTTAAAAACTGAAACCTGTTATATCTGTAACTGTCATTATATAGCCTCCACACTGACCATGCAGAAAACACAGCCTCTATTTTTTTAAATGTGTTTACCAAACATTTGCACAGCAACGGTCACAACACAGACCCCATAGAAAGCCAGTCATGTTATAGATACCTCTCTAGTCCATTGGCGCACTGACTGTTGCCTGGCAATGAGCTATAAGCATTCGCACTATTGTTGAGTACCCTTAAGCAAGGAGGTGTTTATTGCGCCTTTGCCTAGCTATACACGTTACAGTATTTACAGTTTACAGTGTAGATATGCATATTTTGCACTGGACTTACTTGTTTTCCTTTCAGGCCCAATAGCATCTATATTCTGGCTCGATAAGGAACTTGGCAGCGACATCTTTCTTGATGGTATGTGTTGTTATTTGAACTTGCAAGGTAGATAAGAAGGTTCATTTTATCTGTAGTTTGGAGATATGTAATTCATCAGGATACTGTACTGAAATATCATGTAGCTGCCATTATTACCTTTAGAAAATGCCAGAATAGTGCTGCAGCTAGACCCTAACTGCTGTTACAGAACTGCAGTATGAGCCTGTACTGTTCAGCACCCAGCATTCACAAGTGATGCTGGAAGATCAAACTAATATGCATACTTGCAAATATACCAAAAGTCAGCATTTCATATATGACACTAAAACTGAGCGCGAGAGTAGCAGCAGACACGGTTTTAGAGAAGGTCACTATGTAAGAAGAATGTGTGCATACTCCCAGGACTGAGAAGCAGCTTAATAAAGAATGTCT
>NW_019718631.1:127741-139291 GCF_002891405.2 Cryptotermes secundus | reverse complement strand
AGTAATCGTCAGATTGTAATCTGGGTGATTGTGAGAGCGGATGTGAAATAAAATTCGCTATATAAAATACATCGTGAAGTTATTTGTCGCGATATACGCCCGATACGCTACAGTATTAAAAAATCTCGGCCCCCCTGGTTTAACCATAGTTCTAACATTGGCTTTATTTTCATCATTACTTACCATGTATAAGGCACAATAATGAAAGGTGCATCACAATATTTAGATCTTTTTTGAAGGAAAACATATTCTGTACACCAGTAAATTTTATTATAGAAGATTGTATAATTTACCCAATTTTTATATGGATATGAATCTTGTCACTCATTTTACAGGAGGTACATGTACAAGTATGACAGTCTTTGAGAACTAAGTGCTCAAGAAAGTATTTGGACCTAATAAAAAAGACTGTAACAGATGTAGCATCTTGGATGGCTATGGGAAACAAAACACTGCATTTTATGTAACCTTGTGTAGTTATTACTATAGGATTCTGACAGTGGTGTATAACACATACAGATATTGGGTTTTCGGACTTTATCAATCGTCCTGGTTTTTAAGATAACTAAGAAAAAACACTGGACTGAGTGATTGAGGCTAGCTCTTTCTAAGGGACACAACAGAATAGGTGTTTTCCCTCACCTGAGGACGGAAACAGATCCAGTTTCCGAAACGTCGTGTTTTTTCTTAGTTATATTAAAACCAGGATGATGGATAAAGTCCGAAAACCCAATATCTCTTGTGTAATTATGTATTATTGTTATTATTCAGTTGTCACATTTTGTTGATAACTTTATGTATCCACTAGTTGTATGTACAGCACACCTGCATGTTTATGTATAACAAGGGTGCAGTGACAGATTAATGTTTCCTAAGGGTTATGGCTTCGAAATGGACATCACAGCAATACCATCTCCCACTGTCTGACTATGGCCTGGAATTATAATGGAATGTATAGTTTATGGGAACAGATGCATGCAGGAGAAGATACAGTACCACCCTATTTTTTGTGTGGGCTTTATATATTTGACATTGGATGCCAGTGTTGAAATAGTTTATCTCATCTCATGGGCAGCTGCCATGCCAGTTTGAATCCTTTGAACTGAAACTAAATTTCAGTAACGCCTCTGTGCACTCCCTTCCCAGTCTTCATTCGTTCATTCAATGTAGTAATAGCAGTTTATGTTAATAAACTGTTTCCACATTGGCCTTTCACTCTGCAGCAACACTGTACTCACATCCTGACCAAGGAAGTAGCATTTCACTCAGCTACCTTGAAGGGCAAGTTACAAGGTGGGTGAAGAAGTTTAAGGAGGGCCAGGAAGGAGTGGAAGATGACCCCTGCTCTGGACGACCGTCAACAAGCCAAACCGATGAAAATGTGACTCATGTGCATGATTTGTTGAATACTCACCATCAAATGACTGTCCGGTTGTTAGCCGACACTCTGAACATTCCAAAAACCATTGTGTATCGCATCGTTATGTACGAATTGAACATGCGAAAGGTGTGCACCAAGCTGGTCCCCAAATTGTTGACGGACGAGCTGCCGCAGCCACCCTACAGCCCCGACCTAGCTCCAGCCGACTTCTTTTTGTTCCCGAGGATCAAGACTGCACTCAAAGGACGCCGTTTTGAAAGCATTCAGGCTATCCAAGCGGCCATGACAACAGCTTTAAATGAGGTTCCCGTCGAGGCCTTTGAGGGGGTGTACCGGGCATGGGAGAGTCGGTGGAAAAAATGTGTAGATGGTCATGGACAGTACTTTGAAGAATATTAACACTTTGTACCGATATCATCAATAAATTTAAAATATATCTATATTTCATGATTTTTGGGACACACCTTGTAGGTTGAGAAAGTGGAGGTTTGCACTTTGATGCGGTTCCTGCATTTGCAAGAGAAGTCTGCCAGTGAGATCCACAACCAGATGACCACTGTGTATCAGGAAGGTGTACCATCATATGACACAGTGGTCAGGCAGAAGAGACGCTTTCACTGTGGACAGACAAACCCCGAAATGAAAGACCATCTCTCGCTGAGGATTCCGGGAATTGTGGCACAGGTGGAAGCTTTGATCCTGTCCGATAGGTGCATAACTATCAAAGCTATTGTTCATGAGGTCCGCATTAGCCATGGGTCGGTTTTCAGCTTCATCCGTGATGAGTTACACATGACGAAGGTTGATGCGTGTTGGGTGCCATGATTGTTGACACCAATTCAAAAACAGCAACGGATGGATGTGGCAAAGAAACTTTTGCAGTTGTGTCAAGATGAAAAGGTGAAATTTTTCGACCGCCTGATCATGATGGATGAATGTTGGGTGTAGCATTATGACCCTAAAACAAAGGAAATGAGCAAGCAGTAGAAATATGCAGACTCACCACCACCAAATGAGGCCAAATCCCAGCTATCATCAGGAAAGGTGATGTTGAGCATGTACTGGATTCGGTGGGGTGTTATCATGACTGACTATGCACAAAAGGGCGTCACCATCACTGGCAAGTACTACCAGAACCTTCTGAGAAAATTTCTGGAGGAAATCAAGAAAAAGCGATGTGGAATGCTGGGGAAAGGTGTGTGTCTTCTTCATGACAGCACACCGGCTCATGCTGCTCATGCTACAATGACACTTGCTGCCAGTTTTGGATAAGAAATTCACCCCCATCCACCATATTCACCAGACCTGGCACCAAGCAACTTCTTCCTTTTTCCATGGCTAAAGAAGTCACTTCGTGGTAAGCGATTCCAAGATGATGATGATGATGATGATGATGATGTCATTTCTGCTGTGCAGGACTTCCTAAACAGTCAAAATGAGACCTTCTATGATCAAGGTATCCAGCAGCTAATGCATCATTGGGGAAAATGTGTGGCCTTGCAGGGGGCACATGTAGAGAAGGACTAACTCACATACAGTTTCTTGCACCTGTGTCTCTGTTTCTTCTGGGTGATAATTACAGTTTTATGATTTCCCCACGTAAGACACAAAATGGTAACCCTCTTACTTATTTTTAAACTTCTGAGAGCAGAATAAAATCAGATTGAACTGCAAATAATGAGGAACTATAATCTCAGTTGTTAATTAATTTATTAGTAACAAATTCAAGAACAGTGACCAGATGTCCTCACCTGTGTTCTGTGAAATGACAAGGATTTCCTTGAGTTTTGCCAAATAATTTGTTTCAGCATGTGGGAATGTCATTTGCCATTTCCTCTGTCTTGTGGGACACAGTGTCTATATGAGTTGAGTCTGGTTGACCAAAATAATAGTCATCTTTGACTGACTATCATCCCTCTGGACTTTCATTACACAGCTCTGATAACTGTGTGGCACCCATCATCATTTCAGACATTTCTCTGTCTGTTCCCAATGAGGTTCGTGTTGTGATAACACTTTAGATCTACACTACAGAGGTACCTGTTTCAAGTCTTAGCTGCACTACCGACTTTCTCGGCTGAGAAGTTCATGATTTCTTTTTCTGTGCGTAAATTCATGGTGGGGGTTTAAGGCAATGTTTCACTGATCCATGCAGGGTACTCCAGGATGTTTAGTGCTAGCCTCTTTCTATCATTTCATTCACCATAATAAATTTGTTTCCCCCCCCCAAAAAAACTTTCTCTCTTGATATAGAACATGTTCATATAAATGAGCCAGTATAATTCTGTGATTTTGTGTACAGCAGTTGTGGAGGTTCAGTATATAGTATGAACCAAGCAAGTTGGTGTAGCGCTAACTCTTGCCTTGCATTGAGGTGGTGCTTGTCTGGGACATCAGCTATCTGGACTGAGACTTTTATGTTTTCCCTCATTGCGTCTAGGCAGTTAGTGGGATAATACAAGGTGGTTCAAATATGACCGGGACGTATTTTTTAACCATAATTGCCAAACACTTACTTGCACATGTCAATCTTCAACGTACTCCCCTCTGGAGTCAACACATTTTTTCCAACGTTGTGGAAGCATCCTGATGCCCTTTTCAGAAAATGCTTATGGTTGATGGCGTATCCACTCCTGAACAGTCTGGAGGATGGCGTCGTCCACAAACCGCATGCCTTGAAAGTCTGATCCAAGCCTTCCAAGCAGGTAGAAATCACCTGGGGCCAAATCAGGCGGATGCGTCAGAAGGTTCCATTTCAATTTCCGGAGGGTTTCCATTGTTGCTTTAACCGTATGGGGGCGGGCATTGTCTTGAAGGAAGGCTACCCGCTTTCCACCTGTCTTCCGCTTGGATCGGAACTTTTCCTTCACGTCTGTTGCCAGGAGATCTGAGTAATAAGCTGCATTGACTGTTCTGGCATCTATTAGAAAGTCTACATGGATAACCCCCTGCCAGTCCCAGAAGAACGTTTCCATCACTTTTCCTGCCAAACGGCTCCTCTGCTCTCTCTTGAGTTTGGGCGAACTGGTATGGCCACTCGCATGATGATTGCTGGGACTCGGGAATAAAGTAGTGCACCCACGTTTCATCGGTGGTCACTGTAGACTTAAAAAATGCATCACTTTCATATTCAAACTGCTGTAGGAGACAACTGGCAGCTTGCATGTGCACCATTTTGTTCATGTCCATCAAAGTGTGTTGTACCCACCATGCATTCACCTTGCGATAGTGCAGGTGGTATTTCACGATGTCTTATACACTACCAACACTGATGGACAGCATTGCTCCAAGTTCCTTGATAGTGATGCGCCTATTCTCACGAATAAGGGCGTCTGCATGATCAATGTTTAGCTCGGTGACAGATGTTTGCAGCCGATGATCATGCAGTTCATTCTCCGCGCGCTCTCTGCCCTCTCTGAAGCACACCACTCAAACACACGGGTCCTTGAGAGACACTCTTCACCATACTGTTGCTGGAGTCTGTGGTGAATTTCAGTGGACGGGACGTTTTCTCCAACGAGGAATTTGATCACAATGCCTTGTTCCATGCTCCGCGGTACCTTCTGTTGGTTCATCACTCTAGCAACTCCCAGGCAGGACTGAACAGGTTCTAACCCAAACAGGAGGTAGGGTGGAGGTTGTGGCTTCACTCTCTCAAAGTCGCACAGCTGCCGTGCAGTGCAGCTTGTTTACACACAAATCAGTCCCGGTCATATTTGAACCACCTTGTACCTCAGTTAAGCCACTGCCACCCCTTCCAGAATCCTGAGTTGTAACTTATGTTGTTGTGTTGGCTAGCCCTCAGGTATGTGTTTGGAAAGTAGAAGCAAGAGCATAATTGCGTTTGTTTTCAAGAGTGAAGTGGAAAAATAAAATTCCATGCTGTCAAAACTAATGGGTCCATAGTCTAGTGGTCAGAGTTCCTGGCTACAGTTCCAGAGGTGGCTGCTGCAGCCTGGTCACTTCTTTAATGTATTTCATATATGCCATGTGTTTAGTTTATTTGCAAAGTGATGGCACCAAAGCTGACAGAAGTTTTGCACGTAATATTGCAGCCTTCTGGGCCACGGTATGTAGTCTGGTAGGTGGGCACCACTATCCTGAAGGAACATACACCCTCTGTGGTCTGGTAGGTGAACACCCACATTTGGAGAAACACCTACTTCTGTAGTCTGGTAGGTGGTTTCCACAGTTTCAGGGAATCATACTGCTTCAAAATGCTGCTTCCATCATCAAGGTTGCAGTGTACAGAACTGGTGTGGGTATATAGGCAGGTTTAAGGAAGGTGGTCACTCAGCCCCATGGGAGAGGATGTTAATCTACACCAGAAAAATGAAATGAAATGCCTGGCCATTCATCTTGATAGAAGACTGACATGGGTAAAGCACATCAAATCCAAAAGAAAACAACTCAACCTAAAAGCGAAACAAATGCACTGGCTACTACGAAGAAAATCAACACTATCAACATAAAGCAAACTCCTCCTATAAAAAGCAGTACTCAAACCCATGTGGACCTATGGAATTCAGCTATGGGGGACAGCTTCCAATTCCAACATTGAAATCCTCCAGCGCTTTCAATCCAAGATTCTTTGATCCATTCTGAACGCACCTTGGTACATGAACAACTGCAGGATCCATGAAGATCTACAGATGAACACAGTGCTCTGTCAAATAAAGTGGAATACCAGATACTTAGGAAATTAGAAAATCACACTAATGCACTAGCAGTGAACCTACTAGACAAAGCGGAACTGTACATGGATTGAAAAGTTACACCATCCTAACTCTACCAGACAGACAGAACCTCAAATCCTACACAGTAATAAATTTTGTGTAATGAAGGCATATTAGCAAAATACATATATCTCATAAATTGTTGTATCGTATGTGTCTAGAATTTACTAAATTATTTACAGTCCGTAATTTCATTTTTACAGGAATTGTGACAGTCATTGACAGCAAACATGGCTTGAAGGTAAGAACATTTTATGACTTCGTTTTCTGTAGTTCACAAATACAGTGTGTTCTGTTCAAACCTCCCACATTTTAATTAATCATTGCGAACAAATTGTGATAAATTATGGATTATAATTAATACTAGATGAAAGAAAAACTCAAAGAATTTTATTTCCCTTTCTCTTTGGTGAAGCTACAGTATCTGGCCGCATATACTGTGACATGTTAGAACAGTTCCTGTATCCCCAGGTAGCCGATCTGCAGCTAACATAATCTTCCAACAAGATGGAGCCGTCCCACATTGGGGTTTGGATGTTTGGAGTTCCCTCAATGCCACCTTCCAAGATCGCCGGATTGGACGCAGCGGACAAATTTGGTGCCCCCCACATTCACTGGACCTTACTCCATGAAGGACCATGTGTTCGTGCCTCCAGTGAATGACCTCCCAGATTTAGGAGTCCACATCCGTGAAACGATTGCTACTGTACCAGTGGACATGTTGGAAAGAACATGGCAAAAAATTGAATGCAGATTGGATATTGTTCATGCTACAAATGGTGCACATGTGGAGGTTTAATAGTATGTCAAATAACATTTTTTGAGTTCTTGTATTTGCTATATCTTCATTTTCCTACCATTCATACTTTCTGTTCTGAGATCTGATAAAATGTGGGAGCTTTGAATGGAACACTCTGTACATTGGAACCTACAGACTGGAACCAAATTAAACAGAAACTTCTCTTTATTGGAATTTTTTCTGGTTCCAAGTACAGATGGTGACAAGCAATGTTAAATTACCTCTAATAAATCCTAGATTGTTTAGTTTTGAACTTTATAGATGAAGGTGCTAAGAACTTTTAACTCCCATAATCTGTATACTATGAAACAGATATTTTTATGTAAGATTTGAGGTTTTCACGGTGGTGAATATGAAGACTGCCGTCTTTTGAGATATGGCGCTATGTAGATCTTGTGTGAACCGAAATTTCAGAACAAAGTGGCTGCAGACAACTCATGCTGGTTACTTGCTCGCAGATTTCTCTATCCTGAAGATGGAGGCGATACGTCCCTACGAAACGTCGGTTTACACAAGATCTACACGGCACCACATCCCAGAAGACGGCATTCTTCAAATAATTTTTATATTTAAATTTAAAACTGTAATTACTTGTAATAAGTTTCATTATAATGTTGTAATGTATATAGATTTACTGTAGTTAGTTAGTTATTGGAGAGGGTGGGTTTTCCCATGCACTTAGACCAGTATTGGTCCATTGTGCTTCCCTCTAAGATATTCTACCAGTCTCTCAGTCCCGACCGAGGCAGCAAGTTCGGCCTCTACTGGCTTAGCGGTATCTATAATGCTTCCCCCATCTATCAGAGGCGTTAGAGACTACTGTTGGGTGGGGAATGTCCTTGAATTTGGCTCAGTGACCTCCTTTGGAGATATGAGGTTCTTTTACGTGCCGTAAAGCCACGACACGGGACCCACGGCTTAAAGTCCCTCCCAGAGGACTTGTTCCCTGAATTTTTCCGCCCTTAAAAATTCCACGACCTCCGCCGGGTTTGAACCCGCGTACCACGAGTCATGAGGTGGGAACGTTACCTCTAGACTACGGAGGCCGCTTAGATTTACTGTAAATAAGTATTCGCCCACAACAGCACTCACCAGTTGCACAGTATGGATCCATATTGGAACAATTAACATTGATAACTTGCATTATAGATCATAGAAGGTGCCTGATGATGACCCAGATTATCGGTCGAAACATGTACCAAGTAATCCATGTATTTCTTAAAAATCGCTTCCATAAAAGTGTTGTTTTTCCCACTTGTTAGAATTTATAAGAGTCCCGGAAGTGTTCGCGAGAGACTTAGTAACCCTAAATAGTAGAGGAGGTGGTGGTGGTAGTGTGATAAAATCTTGTCAGTCGACTAGCCACGTGAAATCGGCGCAGAAGTGCATTTTTTTCGGATAGCATTACTTTCTACAGAACTCGAAAAGCCTCCCTGTGTTTCCTGTCTCTTGTTATCGCCGTAAAAGCGAGAGATCTTTTAGCAACAGTAATAGTTTGAAAATGGTTATCAGAGAGCGCGTTCATTCAGTCGCTGGTCGAGAGACCTGACAGTTGTGCAGATAATCCGTTTTATGAAAACCCATGCTTCATTTTAATTTCTGTATTTTGTCCATTTTATTTCAGTATCCCATTTTCATTAAACGATGATGCTGATGGGTATTCCAGATACATGAAATACAGAAGTGTTCAGTTTAGAAGAGGATAGGAAGATATTTGAATTTGGAAAGTTCATGCGTGCGAAAAGGAGGGAAAGTGGCTGTGTGAGAGGGAAAGTGCTGTTTTGTGCGGATGAGAGAGAACGCCTCATGCGGTTGGAGGGAATGCTTTGCACAATCCCGGTGCCTTTTTCCAATAACATTTATTGCCAAACAAGAGCGGTACGCTTGAGGTCGGCCAGGGGTTTGCCTTGGGGCTACAGTAAACATGTAAAACTCATTTCGAAACTATAATATAACTTGTGTTGGGCCCAGTCAGCAGCAGACTTCAGCCACAATCCAATGCGCGCCGTCAGCAGAACATTCATCTATTTCCTTCATGCAAGAGATTCTTATTTTTACTTTGGACAGGCAGTTTTTGTGTGCTACTTTATATATGAGGAGCCATAGTAGCACAGTCGGTATAACGACTGGCTATGGGCTGGACGGCCGAGGGGTCGGAGTTCGAGTCCCGGTAGGCCAAGTTCTTTCTCCTTTCGATGACCTCCAGACCGATTCTGGGGCCCACCCAGCCTCCTATCCAATGGGTGCTGGGGTAAAGCGGTCGGGCCGTGAAGCTGACCACTCACTTCCAACTAGTGTCGAGGTCAAGAATACGTGGATCTATACTCTTACATCCACTCCCCCATACGTCTTCTTGCTGTAGTGCTTAATTAGTTAAGCTCAGGAACAACTTTACCTTCTACTTTGTATATTCCTATTATTGTACCATACTCATACTGTTTTGATCTAGAAAACCGAAATTAACGGCCTTGGGGATCCGTTGCACTGACCACGCGACACCCTCTATCCACAAAAGTTGGCACTAACTTCGCCGACAAGTGTTCCCATCCTCTTAGAGCGCGTATCCAAATCACAGTCTCCGTCAGTGGTTCTCAACCGGTCTGTCCTAGCTTTCCCCCACATGCACACCTGTGCTTTGAGGAAGACAACGATAATATAAAATAAAATGTGCATTTACATAAACTTGAACAAAACTTAATCCTTCTGTTTTAGTTTAATTTTACATTTTCATAAATATCATTAGGCGTATCTAAGAAATAGGTGTACTTTCATTATAAATTCCAGTTTTATATTTGAATTCTAGTGCAAGACCAAAAGTACGTAGAAGAATGTCCCAACTGTGTGTCGAGGTTCAAAAGGCTGAGAACCTTTGCTGTACTCATGAAACAATAAGAAAACTGGTAAAGAATTTCCACAAAACATTATATAGAAGAACGTAACGGAAATGTATCAGTCCTCTCCAATTTTAGTACATATCGGACAAACTATAATAGACATATTACACGTTTTCCTCTTGTCTGTCTTATCTCTCGCATAACTCGCTAAGTAGTTACCAGTGTCATTTTTTAAACAGAAGTTAGAGATAGAACCAAAGCATACATTTTATGCCCAGTATCCTTTTCGAAGATCCTTATGGTTTTCAAGGCAACAAGTGACCTAACGCGCCACAGTAAGCCGCTCTGCTTACATTTCGTGAGTCGTTTTCTGTTGCTGTAACACGTTGTGTAATATTTTACACTGTCATTTGTGCTTACTCATGGAGCTGAGCCCTTCTTGAGGAGCCGCCAATTCTGCAGCTACTCAAGAATTTCCCAGCATTTTATGGAACCCGAAGGTTCATTACCGTGTTCACAAGAGCCCTCCACTGGGCCCTATCCTTAGCCAGACCATTGCAGTCGATACCATCCCATTCTATCTCACTAAGATCCATTTTAATATTGTCCACCCACCTACGTCTTGGTCTTCCCATTGGTCTCTTTCGTTCTGGCTTTCCCACCAATATCCTATATGCATTCCTCGTATCCCGCATTCGTGCTACTTGCCCTGTCCACCTCATCATCCTTGACTTGATCATTCTAATTATACTTGGAGAAGATTTAGACGTAGAAAATAGACATCTGCAATTGTATTGCAGAGAGAATAATATTTTCTTCTGGGGACAGACAAGCTTTAATCGCGGACTGAGGTAAGGAAGAGACCCATGTGGATAATGACACATCAGTGAAGACGTGCCCTTCTTTTCTCGGCGGTCAAATATTATGAATCAAGTACAGTGCTGACTGGCTTCGACTAGAGGTATTTAATTTAGATTTTCTCATTCGGTGCTCCGCTCTTAAGCCTCGATTGTGTCGGTGAATAAAGCGCCTCCCTTCATACAGCTGGTCGATTTGGGGTAGTGGAGACGAGGAATGGGACCGTGAAGTGATGGAGACAATGGTATTATTATTATTGAAGAAATACTTGATGTGGTTAACGGCTCGAGAGGCCTATTTCATTCTTCGTTGTATTTAAAGCTTCAGGTATTTCATTATAGCATGGCATGTAGACTTACGGTTTCAAATTTACTGCTTCGGTCTGGCTATGCAGACTTAGAAAGCTGCCTTTCGTTCTCCCTTTTTTGTTTAATGTTCATATGCCTGTGGTTCTGTATGGGTGTGAAACTTTGTCTCTGACATTAAGAGGGTGTTTGAGAACAGGGTGTTGAGGAGAATATTTGCACCGAAGAGAGAGAAAGTGACAGGAGGTTGGACAAAACTGCATAATGAGGAGCTTCATAACTTGTACTCTTCTCCAAGTATAATTAGAATGATCAAGTCAAGGAGGATGACGTGGGCAGGGCATATAGAACGATTGGGGGAGACGAGGAATGCATATAGGATATTGGTGGGAAAGCCGGAACAAAGGAGACCATTGGTCAGACCAAGGCGTAGGTATGTGAACAATATTAAAATGGATAGACTTGAAAGGATTCTGACGATGGTGTATACTGTACTTATTTTCGACTTCATCCATCGTCTAGTATGTAAAAGACAAAAGACCACGACGTTTCGGAGACTGCATCTGTCTCCGTCTTCAGGTGGGTAGGGAAGGATAAACTTACTCGGTTGGGCCCGTTAGGAAGAGCTAGTCCAGTG
>NW_019718631.1:119751-126680 GCF_002891405.2 Cryptotermes secundus | reverse complement strand
TGGTCGCCAAGACGAACTCGTTGGCGGTAAACCGCCAGTCGTAAAGTAACTCTGACCCTTGACTTTACCCAGTCAGTTAAGAACCGGCAGTCGAGTTCTGGAGTGCTCAGTCCAGTGAGGCTCTGTACGGGAGGGTGTGAAGAAAAGGTCAGTTGCAAGAGTACGGCTGTGAAAAGAAGACTTTATGTGTAATATTTGGACTGTGTAATTCAGTGAGACTCTTTAAGTTCTTGTGTTAAAATCATTTGCCAAGAAACGGCTAGTGGAGTCTGTAATAGACTGAGGACACTGGCCTGTGTGTGTCAGTCATCTGTAAAGTGGAATTACAAGTCTTGTATTGACGTGGTCAATAAATCCGATATCCAAACCAAACTCCGTCTATAGTCACACACATAAATCGTGACAATATTTTAAAGATTGCTTAATTTCAAGAAAACTTAAATGCGTCCCGTTCACAAAGGCCAGACGTTAATGATATTTGTGGAAATGATCATTACGTGTTCTGAAAACCAATAGACACCGTAGGTAAAGTTTGTAGACGAATTGTAGTCATTTAACCTTAAATCATGTGGCACGCTGTCCCAGAAATGGTTGATATACGGTTCTGAAAAGTGTGTAACGTGTGTGCATCTTAGAAAACTACATAGCTTTGTTATAACCGTAATTTCGTAAAGCGACAACATGGTTTCCACATGAAATGCATAATAAAGTCTACACAAGCTTTACTCTGATGTCGCTAACAGATGAACCAGCAGTGAAGCATGCCACTTTTGGTTTTGAAGTAATTTTTTTTTAATGTTAGTGAGGTGGGACTAAGTCCCTTGTACTGCGGCCACTTCTGGCCTATTGTGCCAGCCCCAGATGATAGGTGAGGGTGATTGTGGAGCAATTGGTGGAATGAAGATTGGCAGTGGAAACCGAAGTACTCGGAGAAAACCTGCCCCAGCGCCATTTTGTCCACCACAAATCCAATTTTACCAGACCCGGGATCGAACCCGGGCCGCAGCTGTGGGAAGCCAGCGACTAACCGCTTGAGGTATGGCGCGGCCTGGTTTTGAGGTAAATCATAAACTGTCACGAAGCATGCTATGAAATAAACCGAGTACCCGGGTTCGAGCTGTTCTGATCACCGTGATGCTTAATGTCGACTTTCGCGTTCTTTCTGTAGGTATCTGTATACTAACCCATAACCTGCGGCACTTCTGGTGTACTTCCTTGCAGCCGCAGTGAAGATTGACTAACACACTTTTATTGTTGCTTCATTCCAGCAACTCGGAGTGAAACCCCAGCTCGAAACTTCTGATGAATGTGGCAAAGATTCTTTGAATGAAGCTGTCAGGTGAGTAATACGATCCCGTGACTTGGATATGCTGATTTGACTATTAATTTTTCGCGAGTTTTGACGTATCCACAGTGGTGACATCTGGGATGTATTACCGTACAGTCTTGCAGATCGTTGCGTGAGGATTGTACTGCCTCCATGTTCAGGGCGGAAGAGAGAGCCTAGAGTGGGAAGAACTGATCCTGATATGGGGAAGGGGGGCCGGAAGTGGGGCTGGGTCAGTATGTGACGGTAGCATTAAGAAGTGACAGATATACCGAGGGCGGGAATAAGGGGAGTTCGAAATGCGTACGAGGAAAAGGACATGGATAAGAGGATGAGCAAAAAAAGAAGTCCGTGGCCTGTAGTCCACAAGCGAACTATACCGACCGAGCGACCGCCGCTTGTCCGCGAAATTAGTGCTAACATTTTGCGGATAGAGGGTGTCGCGTCGTCAGCGCAACGGATCCCCACGGCCGTTAATCTCGAGGATGAACACGAGTAGAAATTCCAAGGGTAAACAAGTAAGAAAATAACAAAAGAGTAAAGAAAGCAGATGGGAACGGACTGAAGAAGCGTTACGAGGTAAAATCAACTGTCAATCTTCACGGCACTAGATTTCGGGAAGTGGTCAGCTTCATGCTTCCGGTTCTTTACCCCGAGGTACCCACTGGATAGGAGGCTGGATGGGCCTCAGAGCCAGTCTTGATGCTGTGGAGTAGGGAAAATGTTACTTCTGCCGCGAAGCGCACTCCGGCCTTCCAACTCGCAGCCCGTCGCTGTACCGACCGAACTCTCCCGGCTTCTGGCAGGGCTTTAATGGCATACGAAAGTAGCTCTCAAGTTACGACTATGGTGCAACTTTTTGTGACGACACTATCACGTATAAGGGGAACGTAAGTTCCCCTCTGGACGAGGGATTACTGCGTATCTGTTTCATTTATTTAACTTGTAAAATTATTGTAATTCTCATTAAACTCTACATGTGTGCCCATACATACCGGAGTCTCTTTCCTTGGTAGTAAATCGGCCGGGGCGTGAAGCTGACCACTCACCTCTATCTAATGCTGAGGTCAATAATGTTGGAGCTATACTTCCACTCCCCTATACGTCATCATGGCGTAAACACAGAGGCAACTTGACATTTTTTCTCAATTCTCTCGGTATAGTATGCCTACTGTAAAATAGGCACCGACGCGCACTTCCAAATACTTACTTACTTACTTATTTACTTACTTACCATTCACATCACAAAACATTCGACGCAGTTGATACAGCGGCGTAGAACCGCCGCAGACTACCCCGCCATCTGTTGGAGAGGAATCGAACCTAAGCCTTCTGTACGTATATGAAGTGAACTGATCTAGGCGTCTTTTCCCCCACCTTTGTCTCCTTTGTTATGTCGCTTTGAATCCGATTTCACATTTCCCACCCACGCTTCATATTTTTCATACCTCTTTACGTCTAAAACTTACATTTTTTATACTTGGTATCTTCGTTTCTTATATAAAGTTCTTTCTCTTCTCTGGTTGTTTTATGAGACTTGTGCGCACTCCAGAGATTACTTACTATTGTTCCCCTGTATCCGTCGTCTTTCGTCATTTCTAATCGCCACTCACTCGACGCATCCGATACAATTATTACTTACATAAGGGTGAAAAGCGCTGACGTCAAATTCTTGCAGACTTCATTTGTTCTCTCTTGGCTTCTACAGTATTTTGAGTGCACTCAGCCAAAGCCGTGAAGGCTAGATGCTGACTTTGACACTTGTCAGCTCCATTTTGGGATTTTGCACACTATTCAAGCAAGTGTCCTCTAGTACAGATAATGACGCATGTGTGACTGCAGACTAGATCTCAGTAACTTTTCTGTAGGTTTTGCCACGGTCTTCGAAAATTAATAGTCAGAGTGCAAATAAAAATGGAAAGGAATTGTAGTCAGTGGTTGTAAAGTACGTGGAAGTTTCCGTAGAAGTTTCCCGAACAAAGTGTAACTAGTTTCTTTAAATTGCAAGAACATGAATTAGCAGTGAACTGTAAGGTTTATTTTGGACTCTATCCGTCGTCTGGTATATACATAAGACAACAAACTACAACGTTTCGGAGACTGGATCTGTCTCCGTCCTCATGTGGATGGGACAAGGTAGACCTACTCAGTTGGGCCCGTTAGAAAGAGCTAGTCTCAATCACTGGACAGACTAGCTCCACTAAACCTCGTGAGGATAATTGAGGAACTAGTCGAATGGAAAAGTAGCGGCTCCGGTTTAGCAAACCGAGATTAACGGCCGGGGGAGTTCGTTGCGCTGACCACGCGACATCCTCTATCCGCTAAAGTTGGCACTAACTTCGCCAACAAGCGGCGGTCTCTCGGTCGGCATAGTTCGCTTGCGGACTAAAACCACGGAGTTTGTTTGTTTGTTTTTTTTATCTTTAGCAAATGTGTTAATATTCCTAGTATGGACAGCTAACCTTATCCCACTGCTGCCTCTGTGTTATGCACATGGCCTCTTGATATAAAGTTTATGTTGTACGAAATGTTAGGTTATGGAAGTTTTTATATGTGGGAACATACTACATGATGAGAGGTTGGACGTACCCTGTGGCACTGTCTGCTGCTTGCTGGCTTGTGATGAGAGATGTTGTCAACATGGCGGTGTATCGTTATGAGCCGCGGTTGTTTCGTGCCTTCCAGCCAGAATAAATACACAGACACACTGTGCAGTAACATCTCTTCTACTGCCATGCTCCAACGCGCCTAATTGCGTTTCCACGTTATTGCAGCTTCAGGGGCCACGTTTTGTCAGTGTACAGTCATTGTCTGTGCTGTCAGTAGCCCAGGATGCCTCTTTGAAATTTTAGTTTCGCCGCATTCAGTCGGATGTGTTGAAAGTGCCCCAGAACCCTTGTTTTAACAGTTCAGCTCGCTGACGCGCTGTTTGGTTTCTACTACTAAAATACTCGCTCAAAATGAATTCCTGTATTTCAAAATATTACCAAAATTCGCGTCGAAAATTCAACTGCAAAATTTTATAGTTGCTTTTCTAGCTGCATATTCCGTAATAAACCTCCCATTGACTCACTATTACACATCGTAGCCCTTGAAGGACACTTTAAAATCACGATTTTACTAAGTATTCACGCTATGAAATCTGAAAAGAAGTTTGATTTAATAATAATAGTAATAATAATAATAATGACCGCCTTTGTGGTCTAGTGGTCTGAGTTCCTGGCTACAGATCCAGAGGTCCGGGTTCGATTCCCGGCGCTACCAGATTTTCTGAGAAGCAGAGGGTCTGGAACGGGGTCCACTCAGCCTCGAGAGGATAACTGAGGAGCTATTTCAAGGAAATAGCGGCTCCGGTCTAGAAAACAGAAATTAACGGCCGTGAGGATTCGTTGCGCTGACCACGTGACACCCTCTATCCGCAAAATTGACACTAACTTCGTCCACAATCGGCGATCGCTCGGTCGGTATAGTTCGCTTGCGGACTACAGGCCACGGAGATCAGTAGCTCAGGATGTGTGGTGTCGAGTGTTAGGATGAGAGGATGATGAAGTAGAAGGAACGTTGAAGGAAGTGATCGTGGTCTCCTTTGAGATACTCTTCCTACATTTGCCTGGATGTATTGAGGAAAATCACGAAAAACCTCAGTGAGGAAAGACGTTCTGGCTGAGAGTCGAATTAACTCCCCACTCCAAATAGAAATAAGCCAGTAGCGTTACCGCTTAAACCAACAGACAATATTAACATATGGGGAGACGAGGAATGCTTATAGGATGTTGATGGTGAAGCCAGAAGGAAAGAGACCACTGGGAAGACCAAGGCGTAGGTGGGTGGACAATATTAAAATGGATCTTAAAGAGATAGGATGGAATAGTATTGATTGGATTGACCTGGCTCAGGATAGGGACCAGTGGAGGGCTCTTGTGAACACGGTAGTGAACCTTCGGGTTCCATAAAATTCTGGGAAATTCTTGAGTAGCTGCAGAATTGGCGGCTCCTCCAGATGGGCTAAGCTCCATGAGTGAGTAAGTAAATAAGTAATGTAAATTGTAATATCCGTTAGTGCTTTCGTGTAATGTTACAGTTCACATTTGATTTAGAAGGACGGTAAGAGTGACTGCAAGAGTATATTAAACTCTTTGTTCATCACGTTCGAGGGAATGCCAGTTCAAGTCGGAAGTTTATGAGCAATTGTTTCATTCCTTCCGAACTCCGAACTAGAAACCCGGTAACTTGTTCGAGTGCGGGTAGAATTTATAAATTATTGTATACCACACTTCAGTATTTATTTTTATAAGTTAAAATATGAGCATTAAACTTTTAAATATTTTAATGGATGTTCTTGGATGTTGCGCCGTGTAGATCTTNTCTTTTTCTTTGCCGGGAATCGAGCTCTGATTTCTCTCATCCAGTCCGTAGCCTAATCACTGTACAAATCGAGCAATTTACGTAAATTTCTACAAGTTGGGAGATTATTTCACATTGGGATCACCTAAAGGTAAAAAGGGTAAAGCTATGGAGGCCCATACGGTTGTGAGACGTCGAGGCCCCAACATTTTCTAGACAGTCGTCTCACAGATGGCGATATGGTTGTCAGCATTACGCGCCGGCCGCCTTTTACCCCCTAGGAAAATTCCTGGTACTCATTTCTGTTAGAGGCTGAGTGAACCCCAGGTCCATCATGCTGCTGGAAGGATTAAGTCAGTTAAGAAAAACCCACCTAATTGCGTCTCGAACCCGCGACCTTCCGACTTGTAGCATAGTGCCTCAACCAACTACGCAACCGCGTGCCCCCAGCATCAATTATATGGGGCCTACTAACGTCTTTGTAATGGTTGGCCATTTACAGGATACGATTTTTCCCCTACATATCGAATTTTAGATAAAGGCTTTATACAGCCAAAAAATTTGCGTACCACTACAGTATCCCTAAAAGGCTTAAAAAGCAACTCAAAATGTTTTTTAGACAACTGCGTCGCGTGTTTTTGTGATGTCTGCTTTGGAGCAAATCCGTTTAACGACTTGATGACGATAACGGTGTGTGGTGTGGGTTCCTAGGCCGAGCAAATGATATGGTAACCGGGTTTCCGGCAGTAAACGTAATCTCGTTATCCGGTAAATCACAGTCTGGGACTGTAGGTAATACAATCAAGTGCACGGTCCGATAGCACATACAGGCAGATCTTAATCCAATCAAGTTTTCCATACATAGCAGCTAGATTGAACCAGGGCGTGCACAGTGCACTGTAGGTATTAGAGAATGCTCCATAACAGAAAGATATGGCTTACAGCCACTGGGTCGTTGATCGCTCCGGCAACTTGTCACAGCGGTAGCAGTTCATGTTTCGAATATTGGTCATGGAGTCGGCGTTACTGGCCGGTGTTCTCGCAGACTATGAGGACAATTGTCCCCGGGATGCGACGCCCTGTTGTCTGGTAGTTGCGTACCGACGTTTCAGAGGAACGTGCCAACTCAACCTTTCAACCCGGGGGGCAGAGGCAACATGTTTTTAGAAACATCGGTAAACATCTACCAGACTACACGGCGTCACGTCCCGTAATAGTAGTGTTCTAGATGCGTACCGACGTTTCAGAGGAACGTGCC
>NW_019718631.1:110491-119361 GCF_002891405.2 Cryptotermes secundus | reverse complement strand
TCGTTGATCGCTCCGGCAACTTGTCACAGCGGTAGCAGTTCATGTTTCGAATATTGGTCATGGAGTCGGCGTTACTGGCCGGTGTTCTCGCAGACTATGAGGACAATTGTCCCCGGGATGCGACACCCTGTTGTCTGGTAGTTGCGTACCGACGTTTCAGAAGAACGTGCCAACTCAACCTTTCAACCCGGGGGGCAGAGGCAACATGTTTTTAGAAACATCGGTAAACATCTACCAGACTACACGGCGTCACGTCCCGTAATAGTAGTCTTCTAGATGCGTACCGACGTTTCAGAGGAACGTGCCACCTTAACCTTTCAACCCCGGGGCAGAGGCAACATGTATTTAGAAAAATCGGTAAACATCTACCAAACTACACGGCGTCACATCCTGTAATAATATTCTTTTGAGTGAGGTCATTCTCAGCTCACAAGTGCATAAATATTTTACTTTGTATGTGTGAAATTTCTTTATTTTGATCTTAATGGTTTAACATTTTAACAGTTAATATTGGACCTTGGAGGTGAGCATACCTCTTCATATGTATCGGCTTTGTATACCATTAAAAAGCCAGTATTCCAGTATGTAAGCACTACTGGCAGACTGATACAGCTGAATGTAAAGAAGTCAAATGCCTGATGTTGGCTTATGAGCCGAAACATATTGTAATAAAGGACGAACGTGTGGTTTGCCCATACTTTCTGTTCTGAAGACGGAATAAAATGAATAAATACATAAATTTATGCTCTTACTGCTGCTGTTTTGGGGACCATATGGTGACTCTTTCATAATATGACACTGTTTATCACTGCAACTTATTGGAATAAAGTTACAAATTAGGATATTTGCTTAGTTAATAGCTTGTTATCTTCCTGTTTTTCAGGCAGGTTGCTCTGGCCGATTTGATCATCGTTAACAAAGTTGACCTTGTGAACCAGGAACAGTTGGCAGAACTGAAGAAGGAAATCAGGTAATCTTCTTATCANTCATTACTTTTGTTTTCTCCACATTCATTTCCATGCCATAGCACCTTCCAATTTCAATTAGTCTATCAATCATGCCCTGTAGCACAGTTTCTTCCTTAGCCATTAACACAAGGTCATCTGCATATTTCACAGTTTGAATAATTTGCCCTCCTACTTTGAAGTCACCGAGCCCATCCAGAGCTTCCTTGGTCATAAGTGTATAAATATTTTACTTTATATGTGTGAAATTTCTTTATTTTGATTTTAGTGGTTTAACGTTTTAACAGTTACTATTGGACCTTGGAGGTGAGCATACCTCTTCATATGTATCGGCTTTGTATACCATTAAAAAGCCAGTATTCCAGTATGTAAGCACTACTGGCAGACTGATACAGCTGAGTGTAAAGAAGTCAAATGCCTGATGTTGGCTTAATGAGCCGAAACATATTGTAATAAAGGACGAACGTGTGGTTTGCCCATACTTTCTGTTCTGAAGACGGAATAAAATGAATAAATACATAAATTTATGCTCTTACTGCTGCTGTTTTGGGGACCATATGGTGACTCTTTCATAATATGACACTGTTTATCACTGCAACTTATTGGAATAAAGTTACAAATTAGGATATTTGCTTAGTTAATAGCTTGTTATCTTCCTGTTTTTCAGGCAGGTTGCTCTGGCCGATTTGATCATCGTTAACAAAGTTGACCTTGTGAACCAGGAACAGTTGGCAGAACTGAAGAAGGAAATCAGGTAATCTTCTTATCATTAAATTTATTTCAGTACATTTCAAGCACTCCTTACGTGAAGTGCATGAAACGAAGACGCAATGCTTTCATTCCATCTCCTCATCCACCAGCATTCTTCATCTTGAAAACTACCTAAAGGAATTTTGATTAAATTTTGCTCTTGGGGGATCTACATTAAAGTTTGGGGGAAATTTTAATTGTGATTGATATCAGTCCAGTATAATCCCAATTTTAGGTGAAGCTCATGTCAGAGTTCATCAGTTTTCTCGAAAATGACGCATTGTACGTTACATCATATGAAATACGTAGGTAAGTCAATAAGTAAGTTAAAATTGATATAGAACTTAAACAAGAGTACTGAATTGAAAAATGCGTTTATTTATCAACATAATCTCCCTGTACATTGAGGCACTTGTCCCATCGTTTCACAAGCCCCTGAAAACCAGCAGCATAAAAATCTTTGGGCTGCTGTCGGAACGAGGCGGTGACTTCCCTTACTACAGCTTCATCGTCGGAAAAATGTTCAGCCGAAAGATGATGTTTAAGAGGGCCGAACAAATGGAAGTCATTTGGAGCAAGGTCGGGGCTATACGGAGGATGCTCGAGGACTTCCCACTTGAAATTTCGCAGCGTCTCATTTGTCTTGTTGGCTGTATGGGGACGCGCGTTGTCATGCAAGGGCAACACGCCTTTGGTGAGGAGTCCTGGTCTCTTCCGTTGAATGGCCTTACGAAGTTTCCTGAGGATGTTACAGTAGGAGTCGGCATTTACGGTTTGTCCTTGAGGCTGGAATGCGGTGAGCAGTATGCCTTCGTGATCCCAGAAGACTGTGAAAATCACTTTCCTGGAGGATGGTGTCACCTTAAACTTCTTTTTGGCAGGCGACGCAGGATGTTTCCACTGCATTGACGCACGCTTTGTCTCGGGCGCGTAATGGTGAACCCAAGACTCATCACCTGTGACAGTTCAGGCTAGCATATCGTGTCCTTCTTCGCGATAGCAATTGAGATGCTGTAATGCCAGACCCATTCTCTGCATTTTGTGTTGTGGGGTCAGCATGCGCGGCACCCATCGTGCACAGACTTTGTGAAAACCTAACCTGTCATTCATTATGAGGTAGGCCATGCCATGTGAAAACGGCTGGTTCAGACAGCAGCTCAATATACAGAAGTGACCGCAGTACAAGGGGCTTAGTCCCACCCCACTAGCATTACAAAATGTAAAAGGAAACATATTTTTAATATGCTGATCCCAAATCTGACACAAATTTTCCATCACGTTAAAATTTTGCGTTTTGAACTTTGATCCAAAACGCTGTTTCTCTCCTTTTCGCCTCTTAAATTTCTTATAATATTTGTCAGCCATTATATGAGAAAATTCTGTTATACGTCAACATATCTTTCGTGGAGAGGATTGTGTCTTCTCGTGTTTCTGATTAGCGTAATCGAGTCAGTCAGAAACAGTTTATGTCGTACATTCCATGGAAGAAGCGAAAATTTGTTCTGCTCTATAATTTTAAAGGATAAAATGAAACCTGTAGTAACAGAGTTGTGTTGCCTATCCCCTCATATCTGTACAGTAACTCGATAAAGTGAAGTGCATGCAAGTCTGCATCATTCTCGTTTCGTTCTGTCGCGCACGCAACAATTGCTTGTATCACCACAACTCACTTTGTCTCTTGAATTGTCATTTTCCTCTGACTCCCACTTGAGCACGTGATGATTAAGTTACATCGAGCTGAGTCGGTTCGGCGGGAGGGCATTATGTGTGCGGTGGCTGGGAGGATGTCATGTTGTCAGGACTGAAACACATGTGACTCTGAATCGACACGGAATTCTCTAAATATCACTAAAATTGTTGAGTAAGTAATTCTGAAAACTTGGAAAAAAATTTGGCCATTCAAACATTTTAAGTATAACAAAAGTTTAACATTTTAGAGAAAAGAATGCATCCTGCATATTCACATAAGTAATATAACAATACAAATTACATAACGTAGTCGGTATAGCGACTGGTTACGGGCTGGACGACAAAGGGGTTGGAGTTCGAGTCCAGGTATGTTCAAGAATGTTCTCTTCTGCATGTCGTCCAGACAGGCTCTGGGGTCTACCCAACCTCCTATACATTGGGTATCATGGGCTCTTTCCCCGGGAGTAAAGCGGCAGGAGCGTGAAGCTGACCATCTCCAGCCAGTACTCAGGCGAAGAAAATGTGGATCTATACATCCGCTCCCCCATACGCCTTCATGGAGTTGTGCTTAATTAGTTAACCACAGGGGCAACTTTACCTTTAAGATAGAAATATAAACATTGGCACTGCACTAGCTATGTATTGATGCATATACGAAAGTATATACAGTTGTATGTATGTAAGGGCTGGGCCACAGAAACCTGCCCCCGCACTGCGACCTTGAGTGCAGTTGTGTTTGGCGGAATCTCATATACCAGTAGACATGAAAATGTTTAAAGTAATTTGACAGATAGATTAGCTGCTGCAGGTTGTTCTCTTCGGGCTGTAACACAATGTAGGTGCATACAACTGCAAGACTACAGGGTGTCACAACCCAGAGCACCATCATCGAAACAGTCATCGTTAGATTACATATGCTATTGTACTGGGATAGTGTCTTACAATAGGCCACGGTCTTCCTCTTCCAAATCACCCTCACCTATCATATGGGGCTGGTACAATAGGCCAGAAGTGGCCGCAGTACAAGGGACTTAGTCCCACCCCACTAGCAATAAAAAAATACCTATCAGGGTCTTCTTGGGAATCTTATGGTCTCTTACGCGGTCAAAACGTTCTCCAGTTTTACGGAACTCGAAGTTTCATTACTGTGTTCACGAATTCCAGCCTTTCTATCGTATCTACACAACACGTGACATATGTCAACGGGTTTAAAAGTAATAGCTGTTGTCAGCATCTGTAGACTTTATGTGGAAGCTAGAAACATCTGTTCTGAGCTGCGCTTTCATGTGGTCAGGGTGCAGCATGAGCTTCCCTTTGCATTTAGTTCTTATAGTTCAGTTTAACTGAAATTTATATACAAGGTGCGACAATTTAATTCCAGGAATGGTCCTGTGAAAGCAAAATTTGCTTGCCTGAGAACTAGCGGCTTCTGTGGCCTTCGAAATAGTCTCCTTGTGAAGCTATGCACTTCATGAGGCGATGGTGCCACTGCCGGAAACCGTTTTCCCAAATACCTCGCAGTAACGTCACGTTGGCCTGGATGTTAAGGATGTCTCTACTCCAATTTTGAGCAAAGCTTTCTTACGCTTACCAGATCCGTTCTTCGGCATTCTGCATACCTCGTTTGCCTCGGTGTTGCTTACTGCAGATAATAATAATATTCTCTCGAAGCTAATCAGGATCTGTATAACGTTGCATAATCATAGTTCTTTTGCTTTCTATTTCGTTTAAATATGACCATAATCCAACGCCAGATTTAAAATCTTTCAAATGCAATATATTTATTGAATGAACCCACACGATCATGAATATAGACATCTCGCACCACGCGTTTCGAACGGGCCCGTCTGAGCAGGTATTGTCGCGTTACCTTTGTCCGGCTCTGCAAGGTGGAGTATAAGAGGGATACTTAAACTAAGGGTCTGTGGGTGGTGGCGCGGATGTGGGGGGGTACTGTACAATTCACTTTGAAAACATTTGCCACGTATTGCTTGGAGTGATGATTTAATATATTTATTTAGTTCTCAGATTGTAAATGCATATTGGTAATTGATTTACTTAACAACAGTGTGTTATCAGAATCGACACAGAAACTTTAAGAACGGATCCTCAGTGACAGAAGTTTTTGTATTCGCAAGTAATATAAATGCTTTAGGCAAATTTGTGTATTTCTTTCTTTCACACTTGCTGGACGTCACCAACCAACTAACTAACTCCGTGATTTCAGTCCACAAACCTCTGTGGTCTAGTGACCAGAGTTCCTGGCTACAGATCCGGAGGTCCGGGTTCGATTCCCGTGCTACCAAATTTTCTGAGAAGTAGTGGATCTTGAACTGGGTCCACTCAGCCTCGTGAGGACAATTGAGGAGCTATTTCAAGGAAATAGCGGCCCCGGTCTAGAAACCAGAAATTAACGGCCATGGGGATCCGTTGCGCTGACCACGCGACATACTCTATCCGCTAAAGTTGGCACTAACTTCGCCGACAAGCGGCGGTCACTCGGTCGGTATAGTTCGCTTGCGGACTACAGACCACGAAGTTTGTTTCTTTTTGTCTAGCTGTTGGTAATATAATTTAAACAGTTTTATATTTACATGGCCAAAAATACATTGTAAATTCCTATGTTATGTTGCAGTCAAGAGTACGTGACCCTTTGATTGCTCGCTTATGTAAGGTTGGGTTCTTTTAACTAAAATATTATCATTATGGCGAGTGTTGTATTTTGTTAACAGAAAGGTAAAGTTGCCACTCTGAGTGAGGGGTGAGTGGTCAGCTTCGTGCCTCGACCACTTTAACCTTGGAGAAGGACCTCCGGTACCTATCGGATAGTAGGGTAGTTGTGCTCCAGAGCCGGTCTGGGCTCTGTGGATATGAGCTAAGTCTCAGCCTTCGGGAATCGAACAGCAATTCTCTGGCCATTCAGCCGAAGTCTGGTCGCTATGCCGACCTAGGCAATCCTGCTGTGATGCTGTAATGGTTCTTATGTACATAGATACTGAATAACAATACATCAATGTGGAATTTAATATAAAAATCCTCATTTCTCATTCCTTTTATGTAGTCTGTGCAAGGAAGCTGTAAATCCCTAGACACATTATTAGTGTGATTCAGTTTCAGTAGTCATTGTCGTTAGGTCTGCCTGTAGTTTTGTAGCTACAAACGCACGTATATTAAACTTTCTTCAGTCGCAAATCCTGTTTGTTTGTGTATGCAGGATATGATTCCTTTGTGCTGTAGTATAGCGCGGAGCTTTCCGGTTCAACTGATGGCAGTAGATATGAAATATATTTTTCTGCTTTTCACCTGTCATCCTGTCTTTGCTGGCCTTTTGTGTCCGTCTACCTGTGATACGAATTCCAAAGCGATAACTGTTACTCATGATTGCAGGAACACAAATACACAAGAGATAGTCATTTGGCAATGTTACATCAAGTGCTACCGTCTCGAACTCATAACACATCTCCATGTCTAGCGTGCAGATGAACTGAAGGTGTGTTCTTTTGTTACACATACACCGAACAGCATTAGTGTGAGGCAAAGTTTTCCGGAAAGTGAGTGGGTAGAAGTTTCAATCAGCCTTTACTGTTCCCTTAATGTTCCCAGTGCCAACGTGATCAGTGTGTATGTTACGTTTATTGCCACAAGAAACCAAATAAGTTAGTATTTTCCTTCGTTCACATCACTTGTGTGTGTGTGTGTTTGCGTGCGGCTAACCCACCTGCATAATAATTTCTGTGTATCCAAAAAATCAGCCATCAATTTAATATCAAGATGGCGTCAGTGCAAACTTCCGAAATGGTAGCGGCTGTAGCGCCGCTTATCATAGAGTCAAGAAATTCTGTGTGTTATTCGATAAATAATGGATTTTTTAAAAAAAATTGATTTTATTGTAATATAAATATGCATTTTGCGGCCGCAAAACTTGTTCATATTTTTAGTTTCTAGTTTCGTGGCGATAATCGATTAAGGGCGAGGACACACCAAGGAAACTGGCAACCGCAACGCAACCTCAATTTCTGAGAACTGTTATCAGACTGAGTTTAACACACGTTACGGAATGGAGTAGCGCAAATTGAGGAAACGGCAACTCGTCAATTTGCGCTGCTCCATTCAGTAACATGTGTTCAACTCAGGCTGATAAGCGGCGGTCGCTCGGTCGGTATAGTTCGCTTGCTGACTACAGGCCACGGAGTTTGTTTTTGTGTGAGCGACAACTTTACTTTTACTTTATAATAGGTCACGACCGAATCCTAGTATAACCTTTCCAATGCATTTTTTATAGCCATGTTACCATCCGACGATATATATACTGTATTCTCAGGCAAAAATCTTCATTGAATAAATACATAAATAAAATGGAAAAGCAGTTTCGTTAAATCATCTACTGTATCTTCCCAAAACAGCCCGGTAAGAAAATTTATCGGCCTTGACCATTTTCTGGGTCCACGGTACGGGGTTTTTATTGTGACTAAGTACTGTTCCCTCCTGTTACCCTAAGATTCATTACTGTCCTCACAAAAGTCTCTGATTCGACCCAGTCTTAAGCCATCTGAGTCGAGTCCACACCCTCGCATTCTGCGTTTTGATATTCATTTCATTATAAATCTTCCCTCTTCGAATAAGGATTGCTGAATAAAATTTTGAACGCATTTCTCATTTCCCCCACTCGTGTTACATGGCCTTCCTATCTCATTCTTCATGATGTAATCACCCATCGTTCTGTCCGAGTTGGTACACAGAACGATTGATTTGTACGACAGAGCCTAATTGTAGGTCTTTCTTCATTCGAAATTGTCGTAGCTTTGCCACATGTTGGACTTCTCCTAAATAAAGTCGAATTCTGTGAAAAAGGAAGTAGCATACCTTTCATTGTTATATCCGTATTGAATCGTCATAGGTTCACATGACAGTACGCTTCAGTGTTCCAGGTGACAAAAGGCAGTTTGAAGACCAAAGGTTGCCGTGTAATATTGCTAAATACCACTTGGAATTTGTCATGTACCATAAGCGTGAAATTTGCTCTGCCTTTGCTGTCTGTTGGTGCGCGCGGTCACTTCCGGTCTGCAAAGTATTGAATCCTGTAGCACCTTCAGTTATGCCATCCGTTATTAATCCACGGGTTGTATAGTTGCTCCGGTAACTCCTGCTCGGTCATTGTGTGCTACGTAATTTATTGATATCTGACGCATGAGCGTGTGACACGGGGCTTGCTTTGCTACTTCTGAAATATGCAGTGCTCCTGTTCATGAGGGAGTTGAAGAAACGAAACTATTCACTGAATAAAAATAGTTGACGAATCGTAGTACTTACTTACTTGGCCGCGCCATAGCTCAAGCGGTTAGTCGCTGGCTTCCCACTGCGGCGGCCCGGGTTCGATCCCGAGTCTGGTCAAGTGGAATTTGTGGTGGACAAAGTGGCGCTGGTGCAGGTTTCCTCCGAGTACTTCGGTTTCCCCTGCCAATCTTC
>NW_019718631.1:82684-110179 GCF_002891405.2 Cryptotermes secundus | reverse complement strand
AACTATTAGATACCACTGCCAGAGGAGGTTGGAACCTTGCTGGCAGAAAGGGGCTGATAGTAAGCACCAGTACCGGTAGGGTATGGAGACAGTAGAAATTAAAGGGGGACGCACAATGGACCACTAACCGGTCTAAGTGCAATACGGAATACGGAATACTGTACTTGTGGAGCTGAGCCCTCCTTGAGGAGCTGCCAATTGTGCGGCTACTCAAGAATTTCTAAACATTTTATGGAACCCGAAGGTTCATTACCTTGTTCTCAAGAGCCATCCACTGGTCCCTATTCTGAGCCAGGGATAGGGAATAATAGGACATACATATAAATAAAATTGCGTGTATTCATTACGTTACATAAATTTAAAAGTAATTTCAGTCAATTCAGTGGTCCTTTAAATCATGTCACGTTTAAAATATTGGAACAACTTTTAACAAGAACACCTATGGAGAAGTGACAACGCAGACTTCTCTTCAGTTTGCTTTAGCCTGCGTGATGAGGTTGAGCAGGAGCTGAAAATTAATATAATTTAATGTTGAATTCCCGTGCATGACCTCCATAATAGTGTGACATTACGCCTGAAGGCCTGCATAGTGGAGCCGGAAGAGATGTTCATTGCTAGGCGACGGCTTGGTAAACAGGTTTCCGCGGAAATGGATACGCAACCAAATGTAGAGGATTTTTTTGGGAATAGTGTTTTCTATTAAGCCCGTGCCGATTATTATAGAAAATACAAAGAAGATCGTTTAAGCCTGCCAGAGCGTGAGTTTGGAGCAGAGGAATCAAGACATCAGAATTATTGAGTGGAATTCAGATGGGTTCAACACTTGGCTGTGAAGAAAAGTCTTAATGTGCGCTGCGGTTACGATGAGACTAGTATAATCTCCGCAGTTAACATCCGTTCCTAGGAAACGACTAGTGAAAGCAAATTGAGAAGACTAATATGTGTAAGATTGAACTGTAAAGTGCGGAGATTAACGGTAGCGCTGTATTACTTGTAATTACTAGCCGAGTGTATACAGGGCAATACAGGCTACGGGGTTTGTTTTGTTTTTGTTTTATATGTTATTTCTCTTCTGTTATAGGGGAATTAATGGTGCTGCGGAACTGATGGAAACGACGCGTTGCAGGTGAGAGCGAAACGCGTGTATTATTACGTTATATATATACTTTCAGTTCCATAATGTGTATATGTTTACCGTCTTTTAGTGCATACAATTTCACTTGTCACTTCACACTACATGTTTCGGCATCATTCTGCTATCCTCAGGTGTATTAATCACGTTAAACCATTGCACTGCCTGCCATCAAGTGTCCATTTATAAAATGTGTGTTCGTCGTTGTTGAATAATAAAATTTATATATTAAAACTTGTTAAGATCTATCATCTTACATGTCGTATAACAAACTCGTGTGTAACGCCATTCATCCACTATGGGAGTCGTTCTTCTTATGTTTTAATTGTGTATATACTGTGTCTCTTTATGTGTCTTCCTTATGTGGCTGCGTGCGTTGTACTTTCAGTTATTTAGTGAGTGTATCAGTTGGTATTTCATGCTGTTAAAAACGTCGCCATCAAACAAGAACATAACGCATCTGCTGTCTTATGTGCAGGCAGGCTATTTTATCGTGAAGTACAGTGCGTTCAGTTAAGGAGGAAACTTGGCAACACCGCCGACCGGGCCCAACATTCCTCACAGATTGCTACTGTAACTGCTGATAGCAGAACGAGTCATTAGCGCTGATAAACGCGCTGCGTTACAGTTACAGTAACAATCTGTGAGGAATGTTGGGCCGGGTCAGCGGTGTTGCGAAGTTTCCTCGTTGACTGAACACCCTGTACCTGGTACACAGGTTTCAAACTGATCATCCCTTGGATGCTAGGAGAACGCATTACCGCTCTGCTAACTGACTCGGTACAGTATTAGGCAATTATTCATGGTCATTACTATTGTCTCTTTGAAACATCTATGTCTGTACCTCATACTTTGCTGAAGATCCTCGGGTTCTGTGAGATCTTCGGTATGGCTCACACTTTCTGACAGATGAATGAGCGGGGAGGTCCACTACATGCAAGAATTTCGTATAAAATAAAGCCTTTACATGTTTCGGCCTTTATTGGCCACCATCGGAAGGAAAAGCCAGCACTACAAAGGAAACAGTTACTGCCGTGTCCTCAGAAGCGAATGGCATTGTAGAGCTGTTTGTTCCTTATCTGACCACGAGGTGTGCTGCAGGATTACGCTAGAATCGCAATACATATTTTCGGTTTGCTCAAAGTCCGTTTTGTGTGAAAATATATGTCAGTAGGCCTTAGTCGGTTTTATAACCTCAGCAGACTTTATATTAAGAGGTAAAAGTAAAGCCGTGGAGGCCCGTAGGCTTATAATGAAGACAGTTGCGTGGAGTAAATGTACGTATTCTCATCCACAAGTTGGAACCCGCGGTTTGGATTCCTGATGACATCATTGGATTCTTCAATTGACCTGATTATTCCAGACGTACTATGGCCCTGGAGTCGACACAGCCTATAATAAAATGAATATTAGCATTCTTCCTGGGGGAAAGGGTAGCCGGCGCATACGGCTGACAACCTCACTGCCATCTGTGGGCCGATTGTCTGGAAAATATGGGAACCTCGACGTCTCACAACCCTCTGAGACGACACAGCCTGTTACAGGGGTAGCTTTACCTTTTTTACCATATTCTCATCCAGGGTTAAACGGAAACGAAAAGAAAACACTTGAGAAAGTAAGCCGTAGTTGCGTGGATAATATTGAAACATGTTCCTGAGAAATAGGTTAGGATGGACTTCGCTTAATTCTACCGTCTCTGAGTATGACCCAGAGTCGAGTCTGTTATAATGGCGATGAATCTTGTTCGTAGGAGCTGAGAATTTTCTGGTAACTTTACCTTTCAAGGCGACTGACAGCGAACACATTAATATTATACTGCCCGTTTTACAGGGTGGACCTGCATCGGATACTGGACCAGCGAGCGTACACAGGGTCTGCACAGCTTCATAGGTAAGTGGTACAGGATTTACGTCTGGAGGTTTGGAGCCGTGTATACCGACAATATGTTCTTGGAATAAGCGCTACCACATACTTTTCTTTTCTTCGGGTCTTTCGATCAGTAGTGAGGCTAATGAGAACTTTTGATTAAAAGTTGTACAATTTAGTGATCATTTTCTATGCGCATTTTCCACTACTACCGATATCGACTGAACATTCATAGAGTTTTCCAGATTTGCGCATCATCGCCATGTTTGTAGTTCTTAGCTTGTAACCAGTTCGAAAATGTACACACATTGTAACATTTCAGAAGCTTCGATCCCGATGTTTTAATTATCTTGATAACATTGGAACTTACGGAAAAGTTTACTGGGACTAAGGCATATGGTTCATTTATGGTTTGTTCAGAATATTTTTCGTTATGGTAAATATTTTGCTTGTCACGCTTTAGATGGGCGCAGAAACGCATGTAGGTCTTCACGTAAAGAGGCTGCTGTCTTTGTCAAATTTTCACGTTAGTTGGAATATGTCGCTAGATTTTAAGAGAATTCCAGCATGTCAAGTTTCATGAAAATCCATCTAGCATTTCCTGAATTTGATGCGTACAGACGTATGGACAGATATGTGTTAATAGTCGCCCCGTGGGTACACTGTTATATCACCAGAAACATTACAAATAGGCTTTTATGCACAATTCACCCCTCTATCATACATGGAAACATTGCTGGAATTTATTTTCTGAAAATACTTTTATTATTGTTATATTGCTGAGAAGGCCTTCAGGTGATTCACAATTATGCCCTTTCAGTGACATGTTTAGTTTCGGAACAAGTCTGGCTAGAGTAGTGGATGTTGCAGTGCTGTTTCTATTCCTTGGAACTGTTGTTTAGGAAAATGCTACAAAGCCACTAAACTCTGGTCCTCCTCGGCGAATGTGTTGGTATGAAATGAAAGTAGACGGCTCGGTTCCCTATTGGGATAGAAAAATTCGTATTGGATAATTGCTTCCGTAGCATGTTATCACATGATCACAAATATATACGTTTCATTTTGGTAATTGCGCTCTCTTCAGTCTCGAGGGCTCTGCAGCTTCCGCTTGGAGACTTCCTCGTTTTTATTCTGTTTTTCGTGGTACTCAAGTTAATTCGCTAGTCACAGTTTTTTTTTTCTAATGAATGTCTTCGGAAAATCTTTGTGAAATGCATGCAAAACGAATATTCTCTCTCTGACGAACAAAGCAGCTGTCATAACGAAACTGAATCCCAACAGCCGTCTCATATATAGTCACATGATCCAAAATGCGACGATTGTTGCATAAAATCATCAGTTCGGTTGTTCAGTTCTCACATCTCATGCTTAATCTGTAAACAGTAATAAAATGAATATTGCCTCTGATGATCTTTAAGCACCGCCCTCTGAAGATGTATGGGGAAGTAAAGGTAAAATTCCATTCATTTGTAACCTCGCTACTAGATGACGGTACCGAACAGGTTCACACAGGTGTAAGGTAGGCAGCACGCCTGCATGCGTCAAGACATGTAACAGTCAAGACACGATGTCTGCGACATGACGCAAAGAAAGGAACACAGTTGAAACGAATGAGATTATGAAAACCGCCGCACACCGGTCTGAGTCATGACGCAGACGTCAGCTTCATGCTGCAGACACGTGCGTCAAGACTCGGACATCAGTACTCAAGGAACAGTCCCTGAAATCTGTCCTTCCACGTCCCCACTCGACGGTGTATGAGCTGACCTACTGACAGCGTCGTTATATAAACCATAAGTAGTAATAGCGTGAGTGATTAGCTTTATGCTCCTTCCGCTTTATACCCAGGGAAAAGGTTTCCAGTATAAATTGAGTAAGAGCCTGGGTGTCCTCATAGGCACTCTCGAGACGAAGGCAGAGAGAACAATTTCTGCCCCCCCCCCCGGAAACTGAAACCTGTTTTGTCAGCGCTTAACGAGCCACTTTACCGGCAGAGATATCTGTAAACAATATGGATTCCTGCAAACTTTTGCGGATAGAGGGTATCACATGGTCAGCGCAACGGTTCCCCACGGCCGTTAATCTCGGTTTTCAAGACCGGATCCGACATTTCCTTGAAATAGCCCCTCATTTATCCTCACGAGGCTGAGTGGACCCCGTTCCAGGCCCACTGCTTCTCAGAATATGTGGTAGCGCCGTGAATCGAACCCGGACCTCTGGATCTGTAGCAAGGAACTCTGACCACTAGACCACAGAGGATTCTCCGACAAGCGGCGGTCGCTCGGCATAGTTCTCTTGCCGACTACAGGCAAAGGAGTTTGTTTTTGTTGTATGGGTTCCTGACAGCCGATGGTTGAACGAAAGTCTTGCCTAACGCCAGACCCCCTGACCGTTTCACTTTCCGCGGTGAAGGAAACAATACGCGTCTTGAATTGCTCCCAAGTTTCCTATACATAATGTTATGTGCGGTGCCCCTGAAATCGGTTGACTGGTTACTGATTTAGGCCTTTCTTCAGTGACACCTTCCCGGGCTCAAGTGTCCTGTTATGGTTATTTGGTCTTCGTTGATTTACTTGTGCTTACAGGCGCTCTCCTGGGATAAAAAGACGCCCTGTGTTCCCCTCCGCTGGACGTCATGATCGCTCCAGTTAACAAATTATCCGAGTGTCTTTACTGTAAGCTACTGTTCTTTTGTTCCGCCCCTGCGGGTGTAGGCAGCGTGTTAATAACACAAGTTGAGTGTCCTATTATATTAGCCCCCAAATATACTCCCCTTCTCTTCCGTAAATGTTCCGAGCAACCCTCCTACTTATCGGACAATAGGGGTAACGAGGCGAGGGATGCGATCCGTGGATTCTTGCCCTCTCCATGGATGTATTTTCTCTCATCACTACCCATCATTCAACTCTGTTTATAGCCTAATCCCCTATCACACACCACCTCCCTCTATATCGTTGTGACTTATACATCCCAAGGCTGCCTCGAGATGTTAGGTACTCGCGAAAATAAGGTGACGTTAAACACAGAACGTTTTTAAGTTCCCAGTCTTCATTTAGTCCGTTGGTTCTGTACCATACTCACATGAGCCCACGTTCTGAGCCAGCTCAATCCATCGTGCACCATTAACACTCTGATTAGTCGAATTTCTAATTACATGTGTGATGAATGGATATATATATATATCTTTTGTCTTCTCGCTCCCACTGTGGAGCACAGTGCTGATTTCTCAGTTTCATTGTCATTTTTACAGACGGTAGGACTCCTTGGACGGGTGATCAGCCCGTCGCAAGGCCTCTACCTAAACACAGGACAACACAAACACAGAATAAACGCATACACACACCAAAGATCCGTGCCTTGTTTGGGATTCGAACCCACGATCCCGACAGTGCATGCCTTAGACCGCTGGGCTACCGTGACCGGCACAAATCAGTATAGGCCTATAATTAATAGCTGTTTTTGAGAACTAAAAGCGTTTCATTAGTGGTTCGCTCCTAGTAAACGATGTTTGTTTATTGTTGTTGTAGTGATTAAATCAATATTATGGTGTGGATGGGTCGTGTGACGCGCGTGGGGAAGGTGAGAATCCGTCGGGCCGCTTCAGAAACACGTGGAGACAGTGGGTTATGTGGAAGGGTAATGTTTAAATCAGTCTTTCAAAATTGGAGATGTTTACCAATTTACTGACCGCCTCTGTGCTCTAGATCCAGAGGTCCCGGGTTCGATTCCCGGTGATATCAGATTTTCTGAGAAGCGTTGGGTCTGGAACGGGGTCCACTCAGCCTCGTGAGGATAATTGAGGACCTATTTCAAGGAAATAGCAGCTCCGGTCTATAAAACCGAAATTAACGGCCGTGGGGATTCTTTGGGCTGATAACGCGACACCCTCTATCCGCTAAAGTTGACACTAACTTCGCCGACAAACGGCGGTCGCTCGGTCGGTATAGTTCTCTTACGGACTACAGGCCACGGAGTTGCCAATTTACTCTTCTGTCCTGAAATCAGAGACAGTATGGTCCTCTGAAATGTGACCATGAACACGCTGTCGAACTTTCATGGAGGCCATTCACTGGTTAATCACTGGGTTTTAACCATTAATTATAACCGCCTCAGAAGGGACTGTAATACTTAACATCCTGTATATGGCTGATAGCCGTCACAAACCTCTAGAATAGCTAATTCAATCATCGTAACATCTGAGTCGTATGATGATGTTTTGTATCTAAGCGGCACTAATAAACCTCAGCGTCCATCAGTGATTGGTTAGGGTTGTTGTAATCAAAGGGACATTATTATATGGGCTGTACAGTGGATCAGTGAGACCGCGTCGTAATAGCGCGAAACACGATCCGTGTTCCCGACGCCCACTGCAAGGCAAGTCTCGTCTTTGCTGGCGTCAGACTGCCTAAACGTCGTTTTCTTTCTTTTTGCCATTTTGTTCGTGCTCAGTTGTTCAGCTTTGGCAGAGTTTATGTCTTTTGCGCTTATCTCTACAGATATCATTTCGAATAACCTAATAAGAACTGTCTCATCTTTCATTTTTCATTCAGATTCCTCCTCTGAGTTGGTGAAACTGAATATATCCCACTTGATTTGTCATCCTGACGTCTGCTTAATGCCGAGCTTGCAGGAAGGAAATTTGATTTGTGTATGAATGACAGGATTTTATATGGTGATCAGCTCGCGTCTGAACAGCGATCGGCTAAAATTTCAGAGCGCAACACGCCCCAAAAATATTTGGTATGTAGATTGTTTAAAACTCAAGTTTCCAATGCATGTAACGCAAGTTCATGGAACACGGCACCTTCAGCCAGTTTCCTTTGTGCTTAATTATTCATCACGCCGTAATTACGTCTGGGGGATTGGAAGTATTGTGACATGACGCCTGAAAGCCGGAACAGCGAAGCCAAGTAGGCAGCGACTCTGTAAACAGATTCCCGCGGAAATGAACGTGAACGCAACAATAGAAGAATTGCCGTTTCTATGCAACGGCGAGGTAAACACGCCTTTGAAACGATAGAGGAAATGTTGGGAACATAGTCTTTTCACGGCCCAATTCCTTTTTTTGACATTTTTTCTCAATCATTCGACTGCCATCTCCCGAGAGTGTCAATTTTGATCATAGCTGGCCTGTAACTTCTTTATATAGCCTCGAGTCGACCCCAACACAAAACACCGTTTCCTAACAATTACTGTATTGTTACAGAAGTGTGTTTACTTCGTTGAATAAGAACGATAGTTCTCAATCGTTGCTTGCGTATTTATTGCCGTTGGAATGTGTTTACCGAGTCGTTGTCTAACAACGTTTACTCTGGCTCCACTATTCCGGATTTCAGGCGCCATGTCATAATATATATTCACATACTTGTATATCAGCTGTATTCGAAGTTTTCTTCAGCTTTCCAGAGGAGCAGTACTCCATTATTTAACTGAGTCAGCTGGAAGTCTCAGCTGTGACAATTAGTTGACATAAATTGAGAGTTTAGATCTGTTGCTCGTAATTGCCTGACATACTTCGCTGCAATATGTAATAGAATTATATGACGCTGCTGACAGTTGTAAATGTGCAGTTTTATAAGCAGTGTTACGAGCTTATACGGGGGTTTGGGAGCAGGATTCTAGAGACGTGCTCGAGAAGAGACTGCAAACCCTTACTGAGAGTTAGTTTTACGGAATATTGCTCGTACTTGTAACTCCGAGTCATAGCAAATAATTCTAGTTTGGACAGTCAGTAATTGAGAGTTAATACAACTAAATAATGTCATGTTTTTTGGGGTGTGACTATAGACGGGGTATGGATTGGATATTGGATTTATTGACACAACTCGGAACCACAAGTAATTACAGCGCCACTTTACAGATCGCTGTTACAAACAGTCTGCAGTGTCCTCAACAGCCGTTCCCTAGTAACGGCTTCTAGCAGTGGAGATTCTTCAGTTTCCTGCGCTCAGGCCCTTCCTGTCGAGCGAATATCCCGCAGCTGAACTCTGTAAATCCAAGTCCAAGTCACATTGCGACTGACGTTCAGTCAGTCAGTCAGTCTTGGTGTCGAGCTCCGTCTCGGGCTTATGACCAGATATTTATTTCTGTTGAACATTACGGTTTTGTTTTTTGTGGGGCGTCCACTCTGACGAGAGAACGATTCTGTCTTCTTTTTACATGCTACTGGCCCTTGCCAGCGCAGCCTTTCTCGGGTCCGAGTCCCTTGGGACTCGCGACCGTATTTTACTGTCTCAGACTTCCCTTTTCGTCGCCTCCTACGACTCGCGTGCAGAATCCAAGTCCGAGTCCCGAACTCCTGGGGTCCTCGTTATATAGTCCCAGAACGGACCCAACAGAATACACCGCTTTCAACAGTTCTTCTAATGTTGTTATGGGCGGTTGCCTAGTGATAGCCCGGATATTGTTGACGTGTTTACCGGCCGTTACCAAGCAACGTTTGTTTCGAGGTCTGCCTAACACCGGATCTATACGCCACAAAACGTTTCACACGCTTTCTAACAGGCTAAGCACTAGACAAGAAAAAAAAACATTAGCTGTGAATATTTTTTTGTCCATTATTGTCTTTTGTTCTTACTTCCGTGACGTCATGTTTTGGAATTCCCTTATACGAATCTTTTAGTTAAAATTTAATTCGGGCTCTACTAATGTCTTTATGCATCCTCAATAGTGTTTTGTTTATGAATTTCTCATTCAAAGATTCGACCGCTGCGTTTTTCTTAATGCTGTGAAGATAATTTGTTTTGATGAAAGCGCCCGTCTTGTTATTGTTTATGAATGCGTCCACGGTAAATGTTTGGTTTGTGAACGCTGCCGTTGCAAATGTTTGCCTAAGGAATATATAGTTTGAGATCTGTAAAGTGTGTGATGCGTTCAGTTGGTAGCACTTCGTTGTGACAATGCTGCATTGGGACAGATGGTGGGACTGTTACCTCAACCTCAACACATGGTGGGCTGAAGGTTTTCACGGCCTCTTGATCAGTGTGTGGCTGTGCTTTGTGGACAGAGGCTGATCAAACCCCTTTAAATCGTTCTGGATACCTCATGAATAAATTCAAGTTGTCTGTTGGAAGGGTCGTCCTTTGTATAAAGCTTTATGCATTGATTCAAGTTCTGATACTTATTTGTCAAACTCCAGGCTGTACACCATTGCAGATAATTTATAGATCCTTCGTGAGTCCTTCTAATTGATCAAGTCAGCGCGTCCATATTACGGGAACTTCATTGTCTGCCCCTGTTTAATTTTATGGTGTTTCAATCCGACTGTCATTGTATGAGGATTCATGTTTGCGGTCACGTCATCTCTGTATGTGCATGCGTTTGGTTTAAGAGTTTCTGAACCGCTTGACGGATTTTAATCAAACTCACCATGGATGTCATGCCACTGGGGGTTACGTTACCTGCGTATTACCTTGCGCCCTCGTAAACGTCTGAGATGGATGCCATTGTGACGTGGTTTGATGAAGAGTCCTTGAATTTTAAGGGAAAAGGAATATTTTAAATATTCACCTCATGTTAAGGTCAAATTTTATGGAACCCACAACATAGCTGAGGAGTCTTACGATAATAATTACTGAACCATTTGAGCTATAACTGTGACTTTTTTTTTACAGTGGTGGATCGTACACTCATCTGCAAATATGTTAATCGCTTTGTGTTCTAAGAATTACAAGCATGGCGACTAAGAAGAATTTTTGGTTTACTTCTGGTAACTTTCGGATAAAACCCTGAACTTACGGGATTAAGCAGAGAAATGTGTTTACACGAATAACTAGAATTAAACAAACAAAAACTCCGTGGTTTTATTCCGTAAGCGAACTATACCGACCGAGCGCCCGCCGCTTGTCGGCGAAGTTAGTTCCAACTTTAGCTGATAGAGGGTGTCATGTGGTCAGCACAACAAATCCCCACGGCCGTTAATTTAGTTTTTTTAGACCGGAGCCGCTATTTCCATGATAGCTCCTCAGTTACCTTAACGAGGCTGAGTTAACCCCGTTCGAGACCCACTACTTCTCATAAAATATGGTAGCGCCGGGAATCTAACCCAGGACCTCTGGATCTCTAGCCAGGAAATCTGACCACTAGACCACGGAGGCGGTCATTTGTTCTGGGTAAATCAGTTAATTGGACATCGCGATATGTAGAAGTCGTCTGCGTTTGTTAGGGCAGTGAAATCGAGGATGGCACGGTGGACTGGGCGAGTAGTTCGGACGGGGAGACATAAACGCATGCAGAATCGTGGTGGGGGGACGACCAATAGGGAGACAGAGATGGAGGTGGGAGAATGACATCAAGATTGATCTTAAGGAGGCTGGGAGGTGGATGGAACTGGTTCCTGATCGTGTCCAATAGTGGGCTTCGTTACTGTCTGACTGAAAAACATTTGCGTGTACGTCACAACTTGAACTAACTACGTGTAGCTGTGTCCTTGAGAAACCACCAGCCTCTCAGCTGCTCAAAAAATTCCCATTTTATGGAATCCAAAGGTTCATTGCCGTGTTTACAAGACGCCCCCCCAACCGGTCGCTATCCTACACCAGATCAGTCGAGTCCATACCATCCCATCCCATCCCCTTTCTCTGAGACCCATTTTAATATTACTCTCCCGCCTACATCTAGGTTCTTCTAGTGGTCTTTTTCCATCTGGCTTTTCCGCCAAAAACCTATAAGCTATCCTTCTTCTCTCCCATTCGTGCTATATGTCCTGCCCACCTCATCCTCCTTGACTTGATCATTCTAATTACACTTGGAGAAGAGTACAAGTTGTGAAGCTCCTCATAATGCAGTTTTCTCCAACCTCCTGTCACTTCATCTCTCTTCGGTCCAAATATTATCCTCAGCACCCTGTTCTCAAACACCCTCAGTTTCCGCTCTTCCGTTAATGTCAGGGACCAAGTTTCACACTTCACGCAAAATTATAGTTTTTTTTTAATATTCTAATTTTTACGAATTTTGACAGCAGACGGGAAGTTGCTACGCACCCGTACCCGTGCCGGCAAACAGTGAATGTGTACCGGCAAAATTCTCGAAAATCGCACATGAACCGGTGCATTGTATGTTTCGAACTAATGCACATAACTGAGCATGACATTACCGACAAGTGTGTTTTTAGAAAAAAAGCAATGTGGCCTTACCTGGTAAAAAAAGAAATTAAAGGAGATGTATACTCTTATCTTTCACTGAGTTTATAAAACTATAAATAAACCGAACAAAATAATATTTCTAACTGAAGCAACATACATAGCATGGAAAATGTAACAGTCTGTATTTTTAGATTTTTGCTTTATTTTAGGTTGGAAAAACTTATAGAAGACGTTGAAGCTCACAGAAATCTCCAGCACTTAGATAAGGTATGTTTACACTTGTATTTATTGTGACATGTAGACCGGTTGCTAGGCAACGTCCGCGAAATAAACAGCCATAGAACAACCGTTGCTAGGTAGTGTCTCTGTAATTAATGGCCGCAACAGACGCGCACGCAACAGGAAGGGGAGTGTCCTCCGTTGGAAGCCGTTAGCAGACAACGACTGGTGAAGACACAGCAGGCCGAAAAGACTGAAGTGTGTGCTCTAGTGAATTGCAGAGTGTGAATTAGCACTGACGCTATATTTACTTGTAGTTACGTTCTGCAAGTGTTCAGTAAATCCAATTACCAGTCCAAACCCCATATACGTATAATCACACTGATACACATGGCAGTATGTACAAGTTTGTTGGTTTTTGGTCTTTGAAAATCAATGTGTGCATTTCTGGTCAACTACTTACTCTCTCTCTCTCTCTCTCTCTCTCTCTCTCTCTCTCTCTCTCTCTCTCCATATCTCTATCAAGAACGAAATGAGTTATAGGCCTGAGTAAAATCTGGGATCACATAAAAAATTCGCATCTTCGCCATGTTGTATCTTATTTTACCCGAAGCTTACTTTAAGAAGGACCTGAAAAAATTATTACTTTTACTTTTTAAATTCTACCATCTGCATAGGGACGCGGGATAGCTCAGTTGGTATAAAGACTGGCTACGGACACTACGACCGAGGAGTCAGGGTTCGAGTCCCGGTAGGGTCAAGAATTTTCTCTTCTCCATGTCCAGACCGGCTCTGGGGTCCACCCAATTCTTTGCTTGGGGGTAAAGCGGCAGGGGCGTGAAGCTGACCACCCACCTCCAACTAGTGCCGAGGTCAAGAAAAGTGTGGATCTATACATCCACTCCCCCATACGTCTTCATGGCGTAGTGCTTAATTAGTTAAGCACAGGGACAACTTCTCCTTACCTTTACCATCTGTACAGAGCTCCAGATATTAGCATAATTTATAAACAAGTTGTACAGTTTGGTAATGCACTTCTTTTCACAATGTCCACTGATATATGATTTCATTGCCTTAAATTTGCCATACAGAATATCAGCTTTCTTCCGTGATCATGTTAGTGATTTTATAAGTCAGAGTTCCTGGCTACAGATCAAGAGGTCCCGGTTTCGATTCCCGGCGCTGGCCGATTTTCTGAGAAGTAGTGGGTCTGGAACAGGGTCCACTCAGCCTCCTGAGGATAATTGAGGAGCTATTTCAAGAAAATAGAAATTCGGTCTAGAAAACCGAAATTAACGGCCTTGGGAATCCGTTGCTCTGACCACGCAACACCCTCTATCCGCTGAAGTTGTCACTAACTTCGCGACAAGCGGCGGTCGCTCGGTCGGTATAGTTCGCATGCGGACTACAGGCCACGGAGTTTTTTAAATTTGTTTGTGTTTCATTTAATATCATTCCAGTAGCTCAGACTACGAGTATGTAGCTTCAAATGGTAGGGTGGTTCTTGAGTAATAAATTCGGGAGGGTCGGAGGAAATCCACGAAAATCCTCAAGACTTCCCGAATAGGAAGCGGTGGTGCTAACGAGTCGATCCCGACACCCGGTATATAATGCGTAAACTGTAAGCTGATAAGTTTGCATGCTTACTGTCTGTCTGGCTCCTCCCCAAATTCCATATATCTGAGTGGACGAACGGGCTAATTAAAGGTTTCAAACTATAAATAAATATAGAAGGTGTTAAGCAGTCACATCTCCCCTGAAAGTCATTGTACAACATTTTCACTCCTGCCCATTTGTTGTGACTCCATTACGGAAATTCCCTCCTCTTGCTGCTGCTGTGACCATACGCTCTGAAGGGGGTTGGATTTCTGACCTCAAGGGCCGCCTAGGCCACTCTGTTCCACTCCTAAGGGCAGATAACACCCATCCCTTTCGCACACGGCCACAGGTAGACTGCATAGGAAACACGTCTAATCGGTAACATGCCCTGTCTTCTCTTCTGCACCACAGAATGGGTGGGAAAAGGTTAGGATTCGCCCTCTGCTTTTTCGTCTGCCCCTCCCTCGGGGTTTGGTAGGGAGAAATCGATAGTTCTAGTACATAACATTTCCCTCTATCGTTACTTTGTTTACAGATGTACGGCATATAAAGGTAATAACCTCATGCTGAAAACTGCATAATGAGCAGTTCCATAACTTGTAGTCTTCTCCAGCTAAATTAGAATGATCAAGTCAAGGAGGATGTGGTGGGCAAGGCATGTAGCACGAATGGGGAAGAAGAGGAATGCATATAGGATGTTGGTGGGAAAACCAGCAAGAAAGAGACCACGGGGAAGACAACGGTGTAGGTGGGTAGACAATATTAAAATCGGTCTTCGGGAGATAAGATTGGATGGTGTTGATTGGATTGATCTGACTCAGGATAGGGACCAGTGGAGGGCTCTTGTGAACACGGTAATGAAACTTTGGGTTCCATAAAATGCTGGGAAATTCTTGAGTAGCTGCAGAATTGGCGGGTCCTCAAGAAGGGCTCAGCTCCATGAGTAAGTAAGGAAGTAACCCTCATGCTAAAACGTGTGGTGGCTGTTCGGGGGTGTTACCACTTACTTGAGAGTGTGAAAGCGACGGTGTAGAGCAGCTATCGGTCTAACGTCATGGCACATCTCTGTATCGTCTAGTGACCGTCGTGTCTCAGTGGGCAACTGACGTCCTCCTAATTTCACGACTCCAGCAGCTCAAACAGAAATCCGAGGGCCTGTATTTCTAAGGTATGCCGTACACCGGGATGCGTCAAGATATGTAACAGTCAAAACACAATGTCTGCGACATGACGCAAAAAAAGCACAGTTGAAAGGAATGAGATTATGAAAACCGCCGCACACCGGTCTGAGTCATGATCCTGACGTCAGCATCATGCTGACGAATCACGAATGAAGCAAGACTGCGTCTTCTGTCTCATGTCTTCATGCTTGTCTTGATGCAGTTGGTGTGCGGCCGCCCTGATGATAACCGTCTGCGTTTGAAACTAATCAACGGTATTAAAACCCTCTGAGAATGCGGTTGCTTTCTTAGACGCATTATGTAATTCTGTTGCTCATGCACAAATCCAACTCTGCTCTGTTCTAAACTACCGGTATGTAATTGTAGCGTATACTGCAAAGCATTTCTGATCCGTAACGTTCACTTTCCAAGTGGCGCCATATTGTCGTCGTACACGCTGCAGACACAGCTGCGTGTCTTTCGAAGGTCCATAACTTCAGAAGGTTTCGAAACGATGGTACATAAAATAAAAAGTAAGTATGGGTATCCCTGTAACAGGCCATGGAGGCCCATACGGTTGTGAGATGTTGAGGCTCCTACATTTTCTAGACAGTCGCCTCACAGATGGCAGTAAGGTTGTCAGTCTTACACACCAGCCACCCTTTACCTCCAGGAAGATTCCTGGTACTCATTTCTGTTAGAGGCTGAGTCGACCCCAAGGTCATATTGCGGCTGGAAGGATTAGGTAAATTGAAAAAAAAATCCACCTCATCGGGATTAGATTCCACGATCTTCCGACTTGTATCATAGTGCCTCAACCAACTACGCTGCCGTGTGCCCCCTCAGAACGTTATACATAGGCCTGTTAAATAGCGCAGTGTCTCGCCCACCTCAGAAATTATATGGTCTTACTTACTTACTTACTCATGGAGCTGAGCTCTTCTTGAGGAGCCGCCAATTCTGCAGCTACTCAAGAATTTCCCAGCATTTTATGGAATCCGAAGGTTCATAACCGTGTTCACAAGAGCCCTCCACTGGTCCCTATCCTGAGCCAGATCTATCCAATCCATACCATCCCATCCTATCTCTCTAAGATCCATTCTAATATTGTCCACCCACCTACGCCTTGGTCTTCCCTGTGGTCTCTTTCCTTCTGGCTTTCCCACCAATATTTTACGGGCTAGAAGTTCGTATGGTCTTCACTTGTGTGTTTGTGTAGCAGACATAGAACTGGCCCTCTCGCTGCATTCCCGGTTTCGTAGTTGGTTGAGGCACTATGCTAAAAGCCGGAAGGTAATGGGATCGAATCCCGACGAGGTGGATTTTTTCAATGTACCTAATCGTTGGAGCCGCACTATGGCACTGGGGTCGACTCAGCCTGTAACAGAAACGAGTACCAGGAATATTACTGGGGGTAAAGCGCGGCCGGCGCTTAAGGCTGACAACCTCACCGCCATCTGTGAATCGATTATCTAGAGAAAATGTGGGAACCTCAACATCTCACACCCCTATGGGCCTCCACGGCCTGTTACAGGGATAGCTTTACTTTACTTTACTTTACTTTACAATTATCATTTTATGAAATTTCGTGCTGGGGTGTGCCATGTTAATTCGTGACTGTGACTGTGCAGGCTGTGGTGACTGTGACTGTGGATGTGCCTCGCGCAGTTAGTCGCTCCGGGCTCGATCTCTTCCTACAAAAGCTGCTCTGGGAAAGTGACTCTGTGAGCTCCAGCGGCCCGCCTTTATCCATAATCAGACTCAAGGTAGGATTTCTTGTGTTGTATCGGACAAGGCCTACTGCAGCTCATCTGATGTTTAGAAAAGCCTGTAATTACGTCCTAGGCTTTTACTTACCTGTACGCAGTCATACTTTGCGCTTCTGTTCATTCACAGGGGCCTGTGGGTATTGTACTCTCTGCTTTTCTGTAAAGCGATACTGAAAGCAGTGCATTGTGTGCCCTTGGTGAGGGAGGTTCCCCAATTTGCTTTCATGATAACATATTTATATTTTGCTTATTATTACTGTTGTTATCCGAAATGAGATGAAGTGACAGGAGGTTGGAGAAAACTGCACAATGAGGAGCTTCATAACTTGTACTCTTCTCCAAGTATAATTAGAATGATCACTTCAAGGAGGATGAGGTGGGCAGGGCATGTAGCAGAATGGGGAGAAGAGGAAAGCATATAGGATAGTGGTGGAAAGCCAGAAGGGAAGAGATCTCTGGGAAGACCAAGGCGTAGGTGGGTGGACAATATTAAAATGGATCTGAGAGAGATAGGATGGGATGGTATGGATTGGATTGATCTGGCTGAGGATAGGGACCAGTGGAGGGATCTTGTGAACACGGTAATGAACCTTCGGGTTCCATAAAATGCTGGAAATCCTTGAGTAGCTGCAGAATTGGCGGCTCCTCAAGAAGGGCTCAGTTCCCTGAGTAAGTAAGGAAGTAAGTAAGTAAGTAATTATCCGGTTTAGAAAACCGAGATTAACGGCCGTGGGGATCCAATAAACGCATTCGCCTAATCCGATCCCCGCTGAAATTTCTTGTCACGTTGCCTAGGAAACACGCGACATTATTATTATTATTATTATTATATTTCTCGCATAAATACCAATGCGCAGTTTTTCCCTACAAGTAAGTTTCGAAAAATTCGTTGCTTACTACGTTCTAACACCTTCGGTCGGATTAGTTGCATTTCTTTAAGCTACTACCGAAAGATCACTGAAAGATTTCCAGATGTATTCGGTACGTCTGCGGTTATTTACTATATAAATACAGAAACTATTCTGTACATTTTCTCATAATGTCGTCTAAAAAATATTTTTTTTTTTCAGTTAACCTTTCAGAACTTGGGTGTTCATTATATTATACAAATTGGGGTAACTTAATAGTTCATTATTTATAAACTGTTGTTTAGCTTGCCAATTTATCTCTAAATTTGTTTGCAGTGTTCTCTGTACTGAACCCGCTTTCTATTAGAACGAGTTGGACTGAGATGAAATCGCCCGCTGCATAATTGTCAGTGGGATCAATTTAGAAATAGTTTGGGTCGGTTGAAACTCAATTTAGTGACCATTTCAGCAAGCTTTGGTTAGTTTAAGCTACAGCTAATGGGACCATAATCAGTGTTAATTGATACGTTTGGCTACATATTACATACACAAAGCGGACACTGGCTCTGGAGTACGCTATAGGTATTTGTTGTTACCACAGGCCTCTAATTTCTGGTCTAATTTACAGATTATTTTTTTTAGAAAGGACACCTTTTACCCGTTTCCATGTTGATTGCAGTTGTCACTTCAAACACCCAACCCTTGCGTGGTAAACGTGTTTATTTAATGGTTTCACTGTGTACCATGAATGAGAGTATATATTGAAGCATACAGACTCATCGACGTGTTGACATTTTAGTGTAATCAGGTTACGCGAAGTGACGCTGCGTCCGCCTTGTGCTCGAGAGGTATCTGGTTCTGTCAGAAAAGAGGCTATCTTGAGTTTTTCGCAGTTTTCTGAAGGACTTGCTTTTTTATGTTCGGGAACTTCCAGCTTCTAAGAATCTCGAACAAATTATCGGTTGAAGAAAGCAGTCTTCTGGGATTTGGCACCGTGTATATGTGGTGTTAACCGAAGTTTCGGAGGAAAGTATCGCCTCCATCTTCAGGGTAGAAGGAAAAATATAAGAAATCCGCAAGCGAAGAGACCGTGAGAACCGGTAAAAGCAGTCTGCAGACGTTATGTCGCGATGGAGTGAATAACACGTGTTCTTTTGTTTTCATTATTTTCCTTAGTCACTATAGGCAAAGACTAGGATATTATCTTGAAATAGACCACCACCGCTTCCCATCACATCTTTTCCAATTCATCATTCACAGTCATCCTGCCATTTGACGCTGTATAACCTGTTCGGTTGAGAAAATGTCGTTAAATACCGCAATGATGAATCACAGCCTAGACTGTATCCCTACACTTATAGTTTATATTTGGTTACAATTAAGCTTTGGCATCGTCTCACTCACTGAATCCACCTAGGTCTCGAACCTCAGGCTTTCCGCCGGACCTCCAGACCCGACTATTTTAGTCTGAAGCTCCCTTGATATGAATACGAATGTACCTATAAAAGAGTGACGTAAATTAGAAATATAATTGCATCTGAACCTTAATTATACAGGGTGCTCGATCAAGAAGGAAACTTCGCAGCACCGCTGACTGAGCCCAGCATTCCACACAGATTGCGGCTGTAACTGCCAATAACGGAATGATTCATTTATCAGCGCTAATGACTCCTTCTGCTATCAGCAGTTACTGCAGCAATCTGTGTGGAATGTTGGGCCCGGTCAGCGGTGTTGCGAAGTTTCCTCCTTGACTGAACGCACTGTATTTCAGAAGTACTTTTCGGTTAATTGGATGCGTGTAACTTAGCGTGGCCTTCTCTATTTATATGTCTGAGAGACCTTTATCCGTTTCGGGGGTCTCCGGAAGCCTGGGAGACTGCTGCAGACCACCAAGTATCCCGGTCTTTCCCTTCTCAGTAGCCTGGAGTAGAAATTTCCCCCGTATGCTGCTGACAGTGTTGCACAGGTTAAATCCCACCCTTCTGATCACAGAGGGATATAGTCAGCCCAGATATTTAAACATTAAAAATTTGCATATAATATAAACGTTTACACTACACGCATTTACCCAACTGAAAGGCATGTGTTCCATTCTACGCCACAAAGAATCTTGTGTATATAATAGACCAATGTGGCAATGATAATTGTGGACATAAGGCCAAGAGGGAATGAATATCCATCACCTTTAAGGATAAAGCTGCCCCTAGAAATCTCGTTTTTATTCCCCTCGTACTTGGTGTATTGTTAGGTTGCAACAAACTTCCTCCCTATTCATGTTTAATACTCAGTTTACCGACTATGGAACTTCCTCTGTATGCGGCCATAAGCTCCTAGCTCAACCCAGATCACCCCAGTCCCATAATAGAAGAGTTTGCTCACTAAAGCAAGTTTCATGCATTCAGCTGGAAAGCTCGACACTAAATCGGCCTGGATGTAGCCCATGAAGCAACTGTATAGTTTTGTAAGCCAGGCAGTTGAATTTATATCAGAATGGACCTCACATTTGTTCTATTTAAATAGGTACTGTTGTTGTATTGTGCATGAACTTAATCGTGCCGTCTAAGGAGATAAGAGAATCGTATCTTCAGCAAGTCTCAGCCCTGCTTTCCTGCATGCCCAGCTGAGAATATTCCCTATTTTTCCTTTTCTCTCCCCGTTTCTTTCTGTACGATGCGTTCTTGTGTTTTATAACCCAATTGCTTTAGTCACGAGGTTGCAAATTTTTTTATTATTGAAAAAATTAATCATTTGGCTCTAATTAAAGGTAAAGCTATCCCTGTAACAGGCCGTGGAGGCCAATACGGTTGTGAGACGTCGAGGCTCCCACATATTCTAGACAATCGACTCACAGATGGCGGTGAGATCAGCCTTACGCACCAGCCGCCCTTTACCCCCAGAAAGATTCCTGGTACTCATTTTTGTTAAAGGCTATTTTTTTTATTGCTAGTGGGGTGGGACTAAGTCCCTTGTACTGCAGCCACTTCTGGCCTATTGTACCAGCCCCAGATGATAGGTGAGGGTGTTTGTGGAGCAATTGGTGGAATGAAGATTGGCAGGGGAAACCAAAGTACTCGGAGAAAACATGCCCCAGCGCCACTTTGTCCACCACAAATCCCACTTGACCAGACTCGAGATCGAACCCGGCTGCCGCGATGGGAAGCCAGCGACGTCGACCCCTGGAACATAGTGCGGCTGGAAGGATTAGGTCAATTGAAAAATCAACCTCATGGAAACTCGAACCCACGACCTTCCGACTTGTAGCATAGTGCCTCAACGAAGTACGCTACCCTGTGCCCCATTTTGCTGTATTTGTAAGATTCGATTCATAATAATGGGCCGGATATGTAGCACGCATGGGAGAAAAGCTAATTAAATACGAAGTTAAAGGAAAGAGACCTATAGGAAGACCTAGAGGCTGGAAATATTGAAATTGAACGTAAGGAAATGTGATAGACTCTACTCGTCTGACTCAGGGCAGGGACCAGTGTTGTGCTCTTGTTGAGATGGAAATTAACCTTGGGTTTCTATCAAATACAGGGAATTTTTTGAGCGGCTGAGCAACTGTTGGCTTCTAAAGTACTCAGGTCAGTTGATTTACTCAGGCTTCATAATAATGTAACAGGTATCCCCGAGCGACCGCCGCCTGTCGGCGAAGTTAGTGCCAACTTCAGCGGATAGAGGGTGTCGCATGGTTAGCGCAACGAATCCCCACGGCCGTTAATCTCGGTTTTCTAGACCGGAGGCACTATTTCTTTAAAATAGCTCCTCAATTATCCTCAAAAGGCTGAGTGGAGNTAGCGCAACGAATCCCCACGGCCGTTAATCTCGGTTTTCTAGACCGGAGGCACTATTTCTTTAAAATAGCTCCTCAATTATCCTCAAAAGGCTGAGTGGAGTTCTCGGAAAATCTAGTAGCGCCGGGAATCGAGCCCATGACTACTAGACCACAGACACGGTCCAGCAGATACCCTTACAGTAGAAAAATGCTCAACGATACTAGCAATATGGCGATTTTGGTTCTCATAATATATTTAATTACTTTAGAAACCTTCTAGCGATGTGCGTCACTACACGACCCCGACGCGCCGTCGGGGAAGTTTAGACAAATTGTGTGTTTCAACTTTGCCACGTTTAAATATAATCTAACGACAAATCAGATATCTCACAGAATGCACAAAGCCCCACATACTTGTGGTGTGGTGATTTTTGTTATTATTTAATAGCGGACTGTATATAGCATATGACAGCTATTCTGCCGGCTTCCGCCATATGCAGCTCCCCCTGGAGCGTTTGCTGCCCCCAAACACCCGGGCCTGGGAGTCTTAATAGCCGCCAGTTTGTCAACACGACTTGATCTCCTGTTTGCCAACGATCCTCCATTATGGTAACAAATCCTCGTCCCTTTTGAGGTGTGCGTGTGTGCTTATACGGTTTAATATATATATACTCAATTCGCAGCTGTCCATATTCGGCCTCTGACAATGGGACTAGGCATGTACAAAGAAGGAAAGGTCCCCATGAATACAGAGCGCAGTAGACCCCCCATTCACGTTTCGTCCTAGAAGATTTGAGGTGAAAACATGTCCATTATGTTGACGTAATTTAGTGTTGTGTAAGCACTAAATGTCGGGCGTGGTAAATAAATATTTAATGGACTGATGTCTATACACTGAATGACTGTACACGGCGTTCTTTAAACAACCATCGGTCAGTGTTGTCCAGACCTAAAATCGTATTGAGCGTGTGATATTTTAGATTGCTTTGTTTGGGAGGCGCATTTAAGTGGTGCATGAGAGCAGAAGGGAGTCCACAGTTACAGAGAGGAACGGTCTGAGATTTTGCATGAACTGAACTGGAGAATACAGATTTATATGGCGAATTTCAGCTCAAACATTTCTGAAATTCCTAGTATGATGAAGTGTCTTAGTTTGCATCTGAATCATTTTTGTTTATTTAAAGGTGCTGTGAGAGTGTTGTGACCGCCTCTGTGGTTTAGTGGTCAGAGGTCTTTGCTACAGATCAAGAGGTTCCCGGTTCTATTTCCGGCGCTACCAGATTTTCTGAGAAGTAGTTGGTCTGGAACGGGATCCACTCAGCCTCGTGAGGATAATTTAGGAGCTACTTTAATGGAAAAGTAGCGGCTCCGGTGTAGAAAACCGAGATTAATAGCCGTGGGGATCCGTTGCGCTGACCACGTGACATCCTATATCCGCAAAAGTTGGCAATAACTTCGTCGACAAGCGGCGGTCTTTTGGTCGCTGTAGTTCGCTTGCGGACTACAGGACACGGAGTTTTTGTGTGTATGCCTATATATTTTAATATTGTAGAATCGTTACTATGCGACGACCGCGAGATAGGCGAATATACCAGAAACGTTTCTAGGCAACGGATCGGTAAACACGTTCCCGCTGCAGCGAATGTGCACGCAACAGTAGACTTACTGTTGGAAACGGTGTTTTCTGCGCGGTCCATGAAAGGGGTTGTAAGGAAGACAATTTTTGGCGACCCACTCTGTTGAGACTTGAGTTCGGCAAGGTAAGCCGAGAAGTAATAGTGCTATAAGTAAGTCGAGTCCAGTTGTGGGACATCCGCCGGACAGTAAAGACGTTAGCACAGAAGCTGAGGAATCTCCGTTGTTGAGAGCAAGATTCAACTAGTGAAGACACTGCAGACTGAGAAGACTTAGCGTGTAGTGATTTGTAGAGTGTGGAGATCAGCGATAGCGCTGTAATTACTTGTGGTACCGAGTTGTGTGTATGAGTGGTCAATAAATCCATTCGCCAATCTATACCCCGTCAGTAATCACTCACCCTTAAATAATGAAATATGAATTTCAGATCATGCGTGTAACCAATAACACTTGGAACATTGTGTGAGAGGAATAAGAGAAAATTATCGAGGTTAATTATATCTCTCGTGAGAAAAGAGCTGTATGTCTGTGTAAAGGTATCCCTGTAACAGGCCGTGGAGACCCATAGGGATGTGAGAGGTCGAGGCTCCTACATTTTTACTCCCAGGAATATTCCTGGTACTCATTTCTGTTAGAGGCTGAGTCGACCTCAGGACCATGGCGCGGCTGGAAGGATTAGGTCAATTGAAAAAAACCACCTCATCGGGATTCGATCCCGTGACCTTCCGGCTTGTAGCATAGTGCCTGAACCAACTACGCTACAGCGTGATCCCGTATGTCCGAAACGGATATAATAAATGTAAAAAATTCAAGGCAGAAACAGTTTAACAAAGAAGATACTGCACAGAGGTATGAGATGGCAAAACCTCTCTTATATTCTCACATTCGGTGAAGTGTTATTGAATGGATGGAAATACACCTGAATTCATATTGTGACGCCACATCCGTTGAGGAACACTTGTCTTGGCCCAGTATTGATTTACATTTCACATAAACTTTTTAATGAATTTTATATTTAATATTTTACTCGGAGAAGCAGAAAACAAAATATTCTATGAACGGAATGCATGTAATGAAATTAAATCAGCCCTCTTTCGATTACCCATGTCGTCCCTTTTACAATTCCGTACACGTCTCGCGTGAAAACAAGGCCTTTCAATAATACACACGATGTAGGCTGGACGGTACATTCCTGCTATGAAATGACATAGCAAAACGTGGCTCCAATAATACGGGAGTTATCTGGCGACTCTGGTCAATCCTTGGTATATACAAGCCTTGGCTATGACCGCAAGTCCGAACAACAAAAGGTCTTCCCTCCTTCTCTTTCACCCTTCGCAATAATCACCGTCACAGGCTTGGCGTCGACCTCATAAAACCCGTTGCACGACTCGCGATGGCACGCCGACACTCTGTAGGGCAATAAGTGAGCTCGCCAGAGATGAGTCAACTCTGCGTAGTTGCTGCGCTTACGCCCCGCGTTTCGATAAACACTACTGACGTTATAACTGGATAGTCAGGGTTCGATTTCTGGCCGGGGCAGGGATTGTTCCTACACAGTCTGCTTATCCTTATGGCTCTTTCCTGCAACTTGAAAGATTCTGTGTAAGCACTTTTCAGATTAGAATTCGAAATATTGAGCCAAATTAAAGAAGAGTTGTAGGCTGCGCTGTGACGTGTCAGTAATTTCTGTATGTATATTTTCACCTCGGAATTTTCTTTCCGTCTGCATCGTGACTTCTTAGAAACTGTACGCTTGTTCAGGTGGTGGTCGAATGGTTATCATATCTGAGTTGTGCTCTGAATGTCTCGGTTACTGTTCTCAGCGTGGGATCTCTTGGTTATGTAGCGTGGTTGGTTCAGGCACTGTGCTACAAGCCGGAAGGTGGCGGGATCGAAACCCGATGAGGTGGATTTTTTCAGTTTACCTAATCCTTCCTGCCGCATTATGGCCCTGGGATCGACTCAGCCTGTAACAGAAATGAGTACCGTGATTATTCTTGGGGGTAAAGGGCGGCCGGCGCGTAAGGTTGGCAGTCTCACCGCCATCTATGAGCCGCTTGTCTAGGTCAGCTGTGTCAAACATGCGGCCCCCATAGCCACAAAGTGCGGCCCTTCAACCTTTATAGCTAATTGATATTCAAATTTTAGTAGAAATATTTTTTGTAAAGACAATTTTCCAACAGACCAAAAGACGAGAAGTCTCACGCAGACATAAATTAGCAGGCTGCAGGAAAAGTGATTCTGAGAATTGCAGAAGGGTTTGTCCAACTAACGGTTTGTAAAGTTCGTGAAGGACAAACTACTGTATTTCAGAAGGTTAATGCACTAAAATCCGCACAGCCTCACCACCCCAAGTATTTCCAAGAATCCCTTTTGGAGGCGTAGTAAGAATGCAAGGAGGGTGGCAACTGACAGACAAGTGCAAAGGATTTCTACCTTCAAAACTAGCTTGCAACCCCAGTCACTGTCTAATGGGCTGCTAGCAAACTTTCACTTTTATGACTATTGAGACAAGATACACCTTCCTACTAGTCCGGTAGTCTCTTGTACATTGTCATTCAGTTCATTTTCACACAGCAACAGGTGCTGATGTTACATTGTGATGAACGTATAAAGGTTATAATTAAACATTAAATTATCAACTACGAGTATCAGAATCCAGTGTATATTTCTATTTTGAAGTGCGGCCCTGGACTATTATTTATAGGGCTGAGGTGGCCCTCTGTACAAGTTGAGTTTGACATGCCAGGTCTAGATAATATGGGAGCCTCAACATCTCACAACCCTGTGGGCCTCCACGGTCTGTTACAAGGATACCTTTACTTTTTTATTTTTTTTTTGTTTTATTTTATTTACATTTATCTTCGGTATCCGCACAGAAGTTCTGGGGTAGTGCCTTGAAATTGGCTTCGACCATTTCCTTTTCATCCGTTTTCAGTTCATCATTTGTGATCGTTCAACCGTTCGATGCCATATAACCTCTGCAGTGAGAAAGCGTTGTTTGTCCCACATTTTAATTTTCAAATGTTTCTCTCGTAATAAAATTGTGGTTTCATGTAAGATTTTTTACATAAACGTGCCAAGCAGAAAGCCTATTTTACTTACGTATCTGACCTTCTAGTGGTATTAATATTGTATACAGACAGAAATGGGTGCGAATTAGCAGACACTCGTAACAAGCAAGAGGCCTTGTCGCTTGGGGGTGCAGCGCTGGGCTTGCGCGTCTGCGCTCTGTATCGCCAGCCATTCATGGACTGACGCCATGTCGACCAACCGCAAGGTATCGGGTCTCATTTTTAAGTTGCACTTCTAATGAATATGGCGGATAGCGCGTAGCGTTTCGATTTCCATCCTCAGGTAGTTTACAAGAATAAATTATCTTTGCACTTGAATACACGGCTTGATACCTCTGAAGACCGCAGCTTAAACACCGAGCAAGTTGGCTCATGTGATATATTTCTGAATTACATTCGGGAAGTTCTCGGTTCGGACACCTGCTACCCTGATATTTTTATACTCTTCCTCAGTCCCTCAAAGCAAATGCCTAGAAAGTGCCTTAAAATTAGGCTATGTTCGCCTCATCCTACACCCTTTCTAGTTTATCATTCGAGTTACAAACAAAACAAAAGAAAACAAACGAACTCCGTGGCCTGTAGTCCGCAAGCGAACTATACCGACCGAGCGACCGTCGCTTGTCGGCGAAGTTAGTGCCAACTTTAGCGGATAGAGGATGTCGCGTTGTCAGCGCAACGGATCACCACGGCCGTTAATCTCGGTTTTCTAGACCGGAGCCGCTATTTCCTTTAAGAAGCTCCTCAATTATCATTACGAGGCTGAGTGGACCCGCTACTTCTCAGAAAATCTGGTAGCGCCAAGAATCGAAATAGGCACATCTGGATCTGACCACTAGACCACAGAAGCTGGCCGAGTTGCTCCCATCGTCGTTAAATAACTACAGATAAACGTGATTTAAACTTTCACAGCCGTGGAAACCTTCAGTATAATGCAGACGAAATGCTTGAATATGGCTTAAATATATCCGCCTGGAGGTAGGGTAAAGGTGAAATTGTCGCTGTGCTTAGCTAATTAAGCACTACGCTATGAAAGCGTATGGGGGAGTGGATATATAGAACCACATGTTCACGTCCCCTGATCCGCCTAGAAGACGAAAGTAAATTGATTTGCAGGAGAAGAACTTGTAGTAGCAAAATAAAATACTTGAAGAAGTAAGCAGTTTCTCTTACTTATGCTGTAATGTAAAAATGTATATCTCGGAAACTAATTGTCGTACCCGTATCCGGTTTGTCATCGGAAAGGGAAACCCTGTAAGTTTCTTTTTCATGCCCGGCTTACGCGCATGCGCCGCCACATTTCTGCCACCATGTTAGGAATCACTTGGACAGAGA
>NW_019718631.1:56733-82632 GCF_002891405.2 Cryptotermes secundus | reverse complement strand
ATTGAGAAAGTTATCCACGCAGAAAAACTTCGATAGTTTCCCTTTGTAGTGGTGTAACTCATAAATGTGTATAATAAAAGCTTTCTGAGATATAATTATTTTATTTCGGGTACCTTTATATATATATCATGGCAGTGAAAGGATTAAGGAGCAAATCTTCCCTGAAGCGTCCGCAATGATTTCTTCATTTGAAGTCAGTGTGCAAGAACTAACAGCTTTTAAAGTCAGCCTGTACGTTTGAAATAGGAGTAGGAGGAAATCATAATCTTTAACCCGCGCCACCCACCGGACTGGTACAATAATGCGGCTGCCGTCATCTGTGTCTCAGAGATCTTAACATTCGCGGCATGATCCGGTCAGGAATGATGTGAATGTGTACAATTTTCATCAAACAACGGGAGAGATCTCTCCGCGTGAAAATAGACAGGGGCTGGAATGCTGCCTGACTGTGCATCCCATCAGTGTGCAGCTTGGTTTAATAAATTTTGCCAGCCAGTGGTGTAACACTTACACTGCCTAATCATAGCCAGATACAGACTGATGTTAGTTGGATCTTCACTGCGCAGTCGCGAGGTAGACGTATGCGTTGTGGGTCCCTTCGGCCCAAGTCTCCTGTCGCCAAAATAAATAAAAAATCGTTATATCCTGTTCACATAAGAATGCCCTAGAATTTGATTGGATTTGAAGCTGTCACGGCGGTGACTGTGAAGAGTACGAGTTTCTGGGTTGTAACTCTTATGTGGTTCGAAGAGAGCACGACGTTTCGGAGACATCGCTGAGTTTCCGCCTGCTTCTTTTGGTTTCGTGCTTGGCTTACTCTTCAACCCTGAAGATGGAAGCGACAACATAACCGAATGTCGCCTTCATCTGTTTCTTGTGTGTTTTATTTTTATATCCTAAAGATGGAGGCAATAAATTCATCCGAAAAGTTGGACTTTGTCCAAAGATTTTTTTGTCTTTTAGGGTTATCTTTTGCTTCACTAATCCGGATGACCTCCCCAATTAATCCAAATTAACGTGGGTTTACTGTTCAGCCTTTCTTTTCCGGTAGGAACTGACGAGGCCGGCAGACGTATCTAGCAGTACATCACATCATTTTACCATAGCGAACCGTCCGTTTTGACCATGTGTAGTACCGGTTGGTGCTGCCATCTGGGTGCGGCACAGCGTAACACTCGCTAGAATGCAGCAATGTTGTTCTTTCGAGAGTGTAAACGAGGAATTTTGAAGCCTATTACAGGTTGTACAGGCTGTAATAGGAATTAATGCAGAGCTTGTTGAAGCATTTTAAGGCCAACTTCTACTTGTTGCGCCCCTCAAAATCGTATTACCAAAATAATCATTACGCCTGTGTGATAGACATGTCGAAATTTACATCTGAGCCATTGTGTGTTGGGTGGATCTTTAATATTGTTAAGGTATGACACATTACAATCAAGAAATAAAAAATGTAAAGTTGTCCCTGTGCGTAATTAAACAAGGACTATGCCGTGAAGACATATGGGGGAGAAGTAGACCTCGGCACTAGAAGGAGGTGAGTGGTTAGCTTCACGCCCATGCCGCCTTCCCTCGAAGTAGAGTCCTTTTTTTTTCCATTGGCATTACAGCCCCCAGTGGACCTAGGCCTACCTCCATGAAACTCTTCGTTTCACTTCGGTTTTACTAGATCTTAGATATACCGTAGGACTCCTTGGGCGGGTGATCAGCTCGTCGCAAGGCCTATACCTGTATTGAAACACAGAAAAACGCACAGAAACATCCATGCCCTGAGTGGGATTCAAACCCACGATCCCGGCTTCCGAGCGAGCGAAGACAGTGCATGCCTTAGACCGCTCGGCTACCGTGACCGGCAAAGAGCCCCTTTACTCATTGGAAACGAGACTAATTGGGCCCCAAAGTCGGTCTGGACGTTGTATAAAAGGTAAAAATCTTACACTGTCGAGAATCGAAACGGGACCGTCCAGCCCGCAGCCCGTAGCCATACCGACTGAGCTATGTCGGCTCCATAATCATGAAATGATGTCTACAAAATAAAAATTTATGTCTCATCACCGATAACTCAGAAGTTAGGAACTACTGCCTAAGAAGTTCAGCCTGATACCCCCATGCTGAATTCAGAGTAGTCGTAATTAATCTGCTCTCGAAAAATAAATTGGAAGCAAAACAAATTATTTGATTCTTGAACCTGAGTTCCACCATGAAATGCGTTGAAACTTCAGGGAGATGATGATGTGGGTGTCCAAATAATGATTGAATGTGGAGTATGAGATCCGTGGAAGAAACAGTTTCTGTGCACTTGTAACGTTTTCTGCATATAAAATGCGAACTTTCAGTAGCATGAAGTTCTAAAGACAACCACTTTTATACTAAGATTCTAAACTTGATTGAGGAACATACACTAAGCGAAGCTGCCTGCATACATACATGACGACAGATTAGTAAGCGGTCAAGTAAAAAGTAAGTAAGTAAAGGTATCCCTGTAACAGGCCGTGGAGGCCCATAGGGTTGTGAGATGTTGAAGTTCCCACATTTTCTACACAGTCGGCTCACAGATGCCGGTAAGGTTGTCAACCTTACTACCCGGCCGCCCTTTCTCCCCAAGAATATTCCTGGTACTCATTTCTGTTAGAGGCTGAGTCGACCCGAGGGCCATAGTGAGGCTGGAATGATTATGTAAATTGAAAAAAAAAATTAACCTCATCGAGATTCGATCCCGCGACCTTCCGGCTTGTAGCATAGTGCCTGAACCAACTACGCTACCGCATGTCCCTGACTCCTAAGCGGTAGCCCTCTATATAGGGCTGTTCATTCAAAACTGAGTACCATATAACACGTCCCTGGTGAAGAGAAGATTAGGCAGTTGAGTATGACTCCGTCGCCTCTGTGCGAGTCTGGTCATAGTTGATGCTCTCCTCCTGGTCCTGGTATTGTCTCACTAAAATAAAACGAAGTAAGCATTGTACATGCTGCCGCGCACCAATATTGTCTTTGTACGGGAAAAGTCGCCCCCCAACATCTGTGCAGGCAGAGACATCGACGCCTTTATGTATGGTTTTACCACAATAACCTTCAGCTTATTTGATTTGAATATATTTTGCAATACATTTAATAACAGGAAGAAATTCCGGATAAAAAGAAATTGCTCCAGTCTGCCCAGCGAGTATAACAGGAACCGGAAGATTAGCTTGTAGTGTACAATATATTCGGAAGAACGTGTGGTGAAGTCATGGCGATCTCTTGGAGGAACTGAATAACACCAGGACGAATCTCAGTCACAGTATTTGGTGACCCAGCCAAGAATCGAAGAGGACATCGCCCGAATATAAGTTATAAGCGTTACTGCTTGAACCAACTTTCTCGGTTAATTAAATTAAGTAGGCTTATATGTCAAGCAGGATGAGGTGGGCAGTCCATGTAGCACGAATGGGGGAGACGAGCAATGCATGTATAATATTTGTGGGAAAGCCAGAAGGAAAGAGACCACTGGGAAAACCAAGGCGTAGATGGGTGGGCAATATTAAGATCAATCTTAGAGAGATAGGATGGGATGGATTGGATTGATCTGGCTCAGGATAGGGACCTTCGGGTTCTTAAAATGGTGGGAAATTCTTGAGTAGCTGCAGATTTGGCTTCTCCTCAAGAAGGGCTCAGCTCCATAAGTAAGTAAATAAGTAGGCTTATATGTTGTAATGATAATTTTTGTATTTACGTGTAATTTTTGCTAGGATGCCAGTACGGCTACATTATGTTCTTCACATATGATTCAAAATTTCGCGCTGTCGCCATATTTATAACTTCAACACAACAAGAAAGTCTCATACAAATTTTCAGATATGAATGTGATCGCTCCCCATACACAGTATCATGTACTTAACAGAAGTCACGTATTTTTCGAAACGTTAATTATCACATCAAATTTCAAGATCCTATCCTTCAATAGGAGCTCGGTCTATATAGCGACTGGCTACAGGCTGGACGACCAAGGGGTCGGAGGTCGAGTCCCGGTAGGGTCAAGAAGTTTCTCTTCTCCAAGTCATCGATACTAGCTCTGGGGTTCACCGGGGTAAAGCGGCAGGAGGCGTGAAGCTGACCACTCACCTCCAGCTAGTGCCGAGGTCAAGAACATGTAGATTTGTACATCCACTCCCTCATTTTGGTTCATGGCGTAGTGCTTAATTTTTTTTTATTATTTTTTTTTTTACCTTTTACCACTTTCAATAGTTCGCAAGTTTCCATATAGAACCTCCAGTACTACTGTCGGTATAGTTCTCTTGCGGACTAAAACCACGGATCACATTAACGCTTGAACCAACTTGCTCTGCTTGCGTATGTTAGTTGCTTGATTCATATACATATCCCGATTAAAATATCACCAATTGAAAGGATAATTTTAATTACATTTTTATCCAATGAGAAGTGTGCCTAATCTCACAATAGAAAGTACAAATGAAACAGGAATATTGCAGCGGTGAATGAAAGAATGTAACACGTCCGAAAAATTCAGCACTGAAGATGCGGTGTGAAGTTGCCGCACTGCCATGTGCCTGACTCTGCCGTCGGTGAGCTGGCAAAGTTGCACGGGTTCTATTTCCCATGCAGAATTCTTCTGCTGTAACACAAGAGAAGTCGTAGTAATTTCCCATGACAGAAGCGTGTGGTGCCAATCCATGGTAAAATGAAACCCATTGGAACCAACAGCTTATTGTGATCAGAATTCCAGAACCAGGCGGATCTTCTGCGGCACTGAGTTCTAGCCTTTTTTGGGGGGGGGATGTATTTCCATGGTAGAGCGTATATAATTTTTATCGTTTAAAGTACTCTATTTTTTGGCTTTAATTATTGAGACCTCGTAATACATGTTTCTTTCACAAATTTTTCAAGGTAAAGGTGTTCTGTGCTTAAGTAATTAACACTACACCATGAAGGCGTATGGGGGAGTGGATGTATAGATCCATATTTTCTTGACCTCGGTACTAGTTGGAGGTGAGTGGTCAGATTCACGCCCCAAGAGCCAGTCTGGACGACTTGGAAAGAGAAAATTCTTGACCCTACCGGGACTCGAACTCCGACCCTTTGGTCGTCCAGCCCGTACCCAATCGCTATACTGACTTTGCTATCACCAATTTTACAAACGTCAAATTAATGAAGACTGTAAGTCCGACAATTCTAACGAGATATCTTGTGAACGGCATGGAAAGGGTTATAGCGCATGCGCGCGCACGTGTGTGATAGCGCTCCCCAGGAATATACAGAAGTGTAAGATGTGCCCGGACAACTGATTGTAGGATACATCCGCGTCGAAACAAGTTCGTTGGAAAAATGATGCGGGAAGTATATTTCCTAATAATGACGGAGAGATTGTTATGAGCTTTGTAGATGTGGTCAGACATCAAGTGATGATATATAAAATATCATAAGAGTCTTGCCGAAAGCACTCAGACCAGTGGCGATTGCAGATATGACTGAATTTTTAAACTTCAAATAATGAACTGATGCGTGTTTATGTGCTAAGCGTGCCGTGCTTACCAGCGGATATGTTATAACAATTATCATGTTACCGTACGCGGTAGCGTAGTTGGTTGAGGCACTATGCTACAAGCCGGAAGGTCGCGGGATCGAATTTCAGTAAGGTGGATTTTTTTTTAATTTACATAATCCTTCCAGCCTCACTATGGCCCTCAGGTCGACTCAGCCTCTAACAGAAATGAGTACCAGGAATGTTCTTGGGGGTAATGGGCGGCCGGCGCGTAAGGCTGACAACCTTACCGCCATCTCTAAGCCGACTGTCTAGAAAATGTGGGAACCTCAATATCTCACAGCCCTATGGGCCTCCACCGCCCGTTACAGGGCGTTACTTTTACCCTAGCACTAGACTTATAGTGTATGTCGCTTGGTACAAATTATGAATCTTCCAATTATATACTTTCCATCCGTCCTGTGTTGCTTCATTTCTGTCGGATATAAAGTGTTCATGAGCATTTCGTTTGTCAGCACACTGTGTGCATATTCTTCCATTAGAGTGTGAGACCAGCTGTCACATTCACTCAGAAAGCCTGTAATTTTAGGCGTATGTATATATGTATATTAATCTGTAGAATTTTAAGTAAGAGCCGGAAGGGTATTCATTGCATTGCCGGAATTTAGTCCCTAATTTTATGATGAATTTAGGAACTTCATAATTCGCGCGCCTCACCGAATATTATTAGGATGATAAAGTTGCTCAGAATAAAATGGGCCGGGCATATAGCACGCTTGGGATATAAAATAGATGTATACTGAAATTTGATAGGTGAACTGTAGGGAGGAGACCACTTGAAGGACCTAGGCATAAACGGGAGGATAATATTAAAATGTTTCTTAAAGAAATGTGAGTGTGGATAGGATTTATCTGGTTCATTTTAATATTATCCACCCACCTACGCCTTCGTCTTCCCAGTGGTCTCTTTCCTTCTGGCTTTCCCACCACTATCCTGTATGCAGTCCTCTTCTAACATGCACTTTGGGAATTTAATTTGTAATTTGAGGATAAATAGCCTCTTTTCGATTGCCTTTCTATACCTTTTTAATTGCACGCACAAATTATAACCCTTATGGTTTTAATAACATCTAGTATGAAAGGCTGCGAAATATTGTAAGCAAACCTTAAGGAGGAAGCCGTTTGGATTCTCGCCCGCTTAGCTGTGCGTTATCACCTCGTTTCACACCCCTCAGTAGTGAACGCTGGTGTCTGGAATGTTTTAATACTCTGCAGTCAAATGAGGGGGTTGTTGTTCGGGGGAGGACACGCGCACGGTTGCACCAAATATTAATATAGTGAGGGGAACATTTCCGCGTCACGTCCTCTTGCCTAGACCAACAACACAATCAACCAGCCGACACCCAGGCGAATGAATAAATAGACAAGAGACTTCTGATACTAAAAAATGCGAACAACGTCCACTTGCGTTGTAATGTCTTGACCACAGCACGTCTTTGTGTTCTTGTAAACGCTATGGGCTGGAAGCAGTGAACTTCGGCCGGAAATTTAATATTGTAAAATGATATCACCACATTACAAAGCACATCTCTCGCTGCCTCTTTAACCTAAATTGGCCTTAATCGGTTTAGTCACCAAATTTGCAAGACTATTTTATTATTTATTCTTTTGTATGGGTAAGAAACTTGATCCTCTTCTCCAAGCATAATTAGAATGATCAAGTCAAGGAGGATGAGGTGGTCAGGGCATGTAGCACGAATGGGGGAGACGAGGAATGCATATAGGATATTGGTGAGAAAGCCAAAAGGAAAGAGACCACTGGGAAGACCAAGGCGTAGGTGGGTGGGCAATATTAAAATGGGTCTTTGAGAGATAGAATGGGATAGTATGGATTGGATTGATCTGGCTCGGGATAGGGACCGGTGGGGGGCTCTTGTGAACCTTTGGGTTCCGTAAACTATTGGGATATTCTTGAGTAGTTGCAGAATTGGCGGCTCCTCAAGAAGGGCTCAGCTCCATAAGTAAGTAAGTAAGTAAGAAACTTGACCTCCCTAGGGCAGTGGTTGGTAACATTTTCTGATTAACATGCCTCTGGATCTATAGTGTTTATCCTGGGTTCAGTACTGTAGGTTTGTGACGATGTGCGTTGTGAATAATATTGGAATGTAACGTACGAGACAGCGGAGGTATAGCTCCATGTACTCTTAACCTCGACACTTGGTGGAGGTAAATGCACAGTTTCACACCACGAGCCTCTGGAGAACAGCCCTCAGTACTCATTGAATAGGAGACTGGTCGGGTCCCAAAGCTGATCTGGACACTGTGAAGTTCTGAAAAATATTTCCCTCTCCGATAATCGAACTCGTAACCTTTAGTCATCCAGCGCGTAACCTATACGCTATAGTGACCAGTGCGCACCGGCACAAATCGAATTATTAGCAACACATTTACTTACTTACTCATGGAGCTTATCCCTTCTGGAGGAACCGCCAATTCTGCAGATACTCAAGAAGTTACCAGCATTTTATGGAACCCGAAGGTTCATTACCGTGTTCACAAGAGCACTCCACAGGTCCCTATCCTCAACCAGATTAATCCAATCCATCCCATCCCATCCTATGTCTCTAATATCCATTTTAATATTGTCCACCCACGTACGCCTTGGTCTTCCCAGTGGTCTCTTTCCTTCTGGCTTTCCCACGTCATCCTCCTTGACTTGATCATTCTAATTATACTTGGAGAAGAGTACAATTTATGAAGCTCCTCATTATGCAGTTTTCTCCAACCTCCTGTCTCTCCATCTCTCTTCAGTACAAATATTCTCCTAACAGCCTGTTGTCAAACACCCTCAGTTTGTGTTCTTCCCTTAATGTCAGAGACCAAGTTTCACACCCATACAGAACCACAGTCAAAATTAATTTTTTTATATTCATGATTACTTGTAAACTTGTGCTCGTAAACGAGAAGTTACATACGTAACATATGTGTATGTGCTGTTGGCATGGCAAATTCTTTTCTTCATTACCCGGAGAAAGTGTACGACTCCTGACAATTCTTTTCTGTATACTCGTAAGCCTACCTCATTCCTAGTTCGTCGTTGCCAGGACAGACCTTACTTAATCCGCTCTTGAGACGGCACAAACGATTTTATTTCTGTCGTTAAGATTCGATTTAATGTTATTCCCTCGCATGTACCTTTTTCCAAGTTTCTTCCACCTCCCAGAGAGTTCCTGTGTCTTCCTGCCCACCGTAACCACCCTGGTCTGATTTCCTTCCTAAAGATCCAAGTCCTAAACTCCGATTACCTCCGTTGCATGAGATTTTTCGTGACTACCCTCAGTCCTAGGCTATTTCTTTGAAAGTCTTTGACATAGTTCACCACCATTCCCCAATTTGTAGTCCTCTCAGTTGATACAGTGCCATTCAAGAACTCATGTATGTCTACTCGCTTTTCTTTTTGCTTCCAGGGCGTCGTGTCTCTGTGCAACGAAGAACGCCCTCTCCTGGTGCAGGCTGTGTATGACATGTATGATACAGAGCCAATTTTTGCAGATGTTGGGGATTCCCCTAATTGTCGGTTTATCTTCATTGGTAGGTACCTGTTCAGCTCACCTACAGTAAAGTGCGACAGAAAAATCAAGTAACAATAATAACAGGATAATCATAATCATCTTAACTTTACGTTAACAACTTAATGCCATGTTTCCAACGACAAACTTCCCTTCCATCTATATAAACTTCCCATATTTTCCTGTAAGTGTATGTTAAGTATCCTTTCAGTTGTATTATCAACCAAAGTTTGTCACTTCTTGCAGTATAAATGTGTGCTTGTCTTTTACTACTGGATGCCTTAAAGCCTTAGAATGATCAAGTCGAGGAGGATGAGGAGGGCAGGGCATGTAACACGAATGGGATAGAAAAGGAATGGATATAGGATATTGGTGGGAAAACCAGAAGGAAAGAGACATCTGGGAAGACCAAGACGTAGATGGGTGGACAGTATTAAAATGGATCTTAGAGAGATAGAATGGCATGGGATGGATTGGATTGGATTAATGTGGGGACCAGCGGATGGCTCTTGTGAACACGGTAATCAACCTTTTGGTTCCATAAAATGCTGGGAAGTTCTTGAGTAGCTGCAGATTTGGCTTCTCCTCAACAAGGGTTCAGCTCCATAAGTAAGTAAGTAAGTAAGGCCTTAAAGCCGCTACTTTAGTCACTGTTTTATGTAAGTTCAAATATTTTCTCTTTGAGGTTATTTCACCAAATGTTGTATAAATTACTCCACCCCTGTGTGTAAATGGGTGTTATATGGACAAAAGCGGATAAAATGCCTGGTATTAAGCTTGTCTGGAGCAGGCTGCAGGAATACCAGATATTGTTGATGAAACTGTCATCTGCCTCTTAAGGTAAGTATCCACAATTCTCATTAAGTTGTGTATAGTTTTTATTTTTAAGTGAAATGTTATCAAGACAACTTTAATTTTAAAATGTCTAACTTTTGAAATGATCATTTTAGTTTTACATTACCTTACAATTAATGATTTCTACGCATCTGTTCACATTAAAGTAAGAATACTAAACCTCAACGTTCACATGTACTCATTGTTACCTTTTTTTTCCTTGGCACTACAGCCCCAGTGGGCCTAGGCCTACCTCCATGAACTTCTCCGTTCACTTCGGTTTTTCTAGATCTTACACATTCGGTAGGACTCCTTGGGCCGGTGATCAGCTCGCCGCAAGGCCTCTGTACCTGTACACAAACACAGAAAAACGCACATACACAAACTAAACATTCATGCCCTGAGTGGGATTCGAACCCACGATCCCGGTTTCCAAGCGAGCGAAGACAGTACATGCCTTAGACCACTCGGCTACCGTGACCGGCACTCATTGTTACTTACATCACCATATTTCCAAATGTAACTGGCATTTTATCGCGTTGTGGATGGTTTCGCATATAGTACGTGTATTACATCTAACCACATTTGTATTTTATTTTCTCCGTTAAAATAAGTGTGTAAATACATGCAAATACGTTAAAATAATTGCCTAGATTGTATTATACAGTTTCTTTTAGGTGTACTGTATTTCTTTCCCAGAAAGTACATTACTTGGGCAGAATCTGCTGACGTACGCGTATTGCAGCCATCGACGTGTGCGAGAGGTTCAATATAGTAATTTGGAACTTACCATTTGTGTTAATAAAATAAGCAACAGAGGGTGCAGACCTTAGGTTTCTGTTATGTGATATTGGCATGGCAAGTCGAAAAATTATAATTACCAGTTAATGCATCCTGTTGTGTATTATGTATTTCTTTATTGAAAGCCGTCACAAGACAACAATTAATAATATATGTTTGTAGTTTCAAGTAGTACTTTGCTACATGTTTCCGCTTTCATGAAGCCATCATCAGATACATATATTTAAAAACGTCTTTATCTATTGAATTTCGTGGTAATTACACGATGTAATTATGTTTACACCCATCTGCAATTTTTGTAATTTATTTCAACACGTAAAGTTATCTCATAATTTTGGTCGCCCCAAAGATTCAGCATACCTGTTTTAAAGACTCGAAGGATTCATTTTGAAATACGAAGAACATGTTTCTTTGATTTAAATATACATTTATTCACAAAATTATATCTAAACCAAAAGCAGTTTTGTATAGTCCGGTTGTTAAAAAATTACTTCCAGTTTGAGTAGTTGTACATTTCAGGTTCCCTTTTGAACTAGTATGCATGTAAGAAATTTCTTGTCTGTAGGATTTGAGGTTCTCACAGCGGTGGTTAGGAATAGTTCTAGCTTCTGGGATATAAAACAAAGCGTCGATTATTCTTTGACCCTGAAGTTGAAGGCGACATATTCTTCCGATACGTCGTTTGACTGTCAGCAGCTGAGACAGCATTATATCCCAGAGGATATAACTTTTCCGGTTCTTGTGTGATGATTGTTTGTGCCTAGACTTAGCCGTGCCCGTAGAGCCGGTTTTCACATGGAACAAAACGAATTGTTTCAAAAAGCACATTGACATTAGCATAAGGAACATTGTAGTGGAAATGGTGATGTGGTTAATTGGTTTTTATTTTTTTTATAAGGGGGCGGTGTTTAAATACATGTGTTATCTGAACTTAGTTATGAATTATAAATGTTTCTTTCTCTTTTTATTTTAGAACAAAATTCTGAATTCAGTGTCTGTTTATTAATGATATATTTCAAATGCCTGTCGTTTGTTTAGTCTATTTCTTTTTTCTTCTTCTTCTCCGATTTCATGCATTGGGTCTTCGCCCAGTACCGACCCCAATTTTTTATAATCGTTCTGCCCATCTTTACAGATCATCTTGAACCCCTTATCCATTTTGATTTGTAAGTCTGCTTCAATATTTGTTTAACTTATTTTGTCCTCTTTCATTCTTTGAACATGATCTGGGTCTTATACTCGTATATTCAATTCAGACGAGTTTAGTGTTTCTGTCGTATGTTTTTTATCTTATATCTCAGGAATCTAGTTTCCAGAACTTCCATTCTCTTTTCCTCTTTCTTTCATTCGTTCTTTATCCCCTTATCTCCAATATATCTCGGGAATCTAGTTTCCAGAACTTCCATTCTCTTTTCCTCTTTCTTTCATTCGTTCTTTATCCCCTTATCTCCAATATATCTCGGGAATCTAGTTTCCAGAACTTCCATTCTCTTTTCCTCTTTCTTTCGTGCTTGTTTTATTCCCTTATCTCCAATATATCTCGGGAATCTAGTTTCCAGAACTTCCATTCTCTTGTCCTTGCCTTCTTCCAGCGCCTACATTTTATATCTACACAAGCCACCTCGAGTTGACATTCGTTTGTATACAACTGTATCTTCATGTCCCTCGAGTTTTCTTATTGAGCTACCTTCTCTGGTACAGGGTTCTTCATTTTAGTTGTTTAAGTAATAACCTGATACCTAGAAAAACAGGGATTTCGCTTGAACTGAGGTCATGAAGTCATGTTTATTTCTGACTTCAGGTCGCGGGCTGCAAAAGCGAGTTCTGGAAGACTTATTTCTTGAGTGTGCGGATCACGAGGGCTCCAGTTCATGGCGGTGAGACCAAATGTCTGTTATAGCCTGAGTTAAATATTTAATGACCACTTTGGATTAATTACTGTGTTATAGCCACTTTATAAAATAAACTCGTAAATAATAAATATATGCATATTTTTCAGAATTATTTCAACTTCATTCAACTCCTTGGAGTACAGTTCTTCTTGAATAGCTGACATCGTTCAGTTGGTCAAGAAGTTCAACTCCCTGAACAAAATCTGAAATTACATTGCCATATTCACACAAGACCGTGTAGCTGTACCCTATTCTGGGTCGGCTGAATCCAATCCGTACCGTTCAATCCTATTTCTTTAAAATTCATTTTAACACTCATCTCCGAAATACTCCCGTTCCAATGTGGTCTCATCCCTTTAATTTTTAGAGTTAAAATTTTGTATGCATATCTCATTTCCCTATGTAAGCTACCTAGCTCATGCATCTCATCCTCCTTTGAATTGTACCATAGTAATATTTTTTACAGTGTACAAGGTGCGACAATTTAATTCCCGGAATGGCCCTGTGGAAGCAAAACTTGCTTACCTATGCACTAGCGGCTGCTGTCGCCCTCAGAATACTCTCCTTGTGAAGCTTTGCACTGTCGGAAACAGTCTTGAAAAGCGTTTTCCGAAATACCTCTCAGTAACGTGTCACGTTGCGCTGGATATCAGGAATGTCAGCAAATCTTTGTTTTTCGGGGCATTTTGTATTTTTGGAAAGCCAAAAATCGCAAGGGACGAAGTCAGGTGAATAAGGTGGATGGTCCAATTTTGTAATGGATTTCTTAGCCAGGAACTCGCGAACTTATAACGCATCGTGCGCAGGCGCGTTGTCGTGGTGGAGAATCCACTTGTCAGGCCAGAGCTCGGGCCTTTTACTCCGAACAGATTCCCATAATCTTGTCAGCATTTCCAAATAACACTGTTAATTCACCGCTTGTCCTTTTTTAATGAATTCATAGTGAACTAACACATTGTGATCGGAGAAACACACAAGCATGTTGTAGAACTGCGAACGAGACGTGCGTGCTTTGTTCGGCCGAGGAGAATTGTGTGTTTTCCACTGCATGCTCCGGCGTTCTGTTTCCAGGCCGTATTGAAAACACCACGTTTCATCCCCGGTAATGGCCCTATCCAACATCTCTGCGTTATGTAAAGGATCAGATGGAATGTGAAGCCGACGTTGTTTCTGGTCATCTGTCAAGTTTCGATGCACCATCTTCGCGGAAATTTTCTCATTCCAAAATCCTCCGTAACAGTCTGTCACACTGTTTCCCTATTCATGTTCAGTTCTTCTGCTATTAGTCTCCCGCCTAATCTTCGATCTGAGCGCACCAAGTTTCGTACTCTATCCACATTTTCAACTCTCCTTTGCGTTTTTTGGCTGCCCACTTCGTGGGTCATCTTGCATATCTTCTTGCCCTTCCTTGAACCCCCTATGCCATTCAAAAGCATTCGATTTCTTCATAGCGTAGTCACCATAAGCCACTGTTAATATGGCCAACGTTTCACTAGCACTGTTACCAACCTTCACACAAAACTTGATGTGTATCCTCTGCTCCAGATTCTTGTCACTCATTTTCCCGCCAACAGTATAACATAGACACGTGCTGCTTCCTCTGTTGCTTTAGAGCGAACGGCTCATTTGGTCTGTGGCTCAGGTAAACGCAAGTTGGGGCATGTCCAAACGTGCTTGGGTACATGAGTTTGCCTGACTCAACAACCCAGCGACACGTTGCGTCCATTAGGGGAATTAAATTGTCGCACCTTATACAGATTATGAAGCTTTTTGCTGTGAAATGTTCTCAGTAGTGTTGCTACTTTCCCAGTCTCTTCAATGCCTTGTTTTCAAATGCCCTCAACCTAAGTACTTTCCTTCTGGTAAGAGACCAAGTGTCACAGTCATATAAGCAACAGGTAAGTTTCAAATTGAGTCTGTTCAATCCATAGATTGTCCGGCAGGAATCGTTCCTGAATTCTGTCGGCTCTTGAACGTCTTTCAGATGTGCAGTATCTCTGATCTGTTACTGTTATTCCAAAATATTTTAAACTTGTCACATCTTTGAAGGATATGTTAGCTATATATATTTTTTTTTCTTGGATTCTAGTGACAAGGCATGAGGCTATACTTGTCCATGTGATTATGTGTGTGCCGGCCTCCGCACTGGCGTCTCATGTCGTTTCTGTTTGTTTCCTTGTGATATATACATGTTTGCCCCCGGAGAAGTAACACAACTAGATCCTTACGTAAGATAGGGTCTGTCTTATCTTCTTGACCAGTTTGAATCTATTTCAGTCGATAACTTGAAAAATTTTTATCCTTTTTTCCAAAGTAGCTCTCAGAACGACCAAGAAAAAGAAAGCAACATTTTGTTTGGAAAGTCTCAAATCTTACGTGATGTTAGTGACCAGTCTCACAGTCGGGCTTTCTTAATCTCCAGGAAATTTGCCAGTAGTACTCCTTGAATGCTGGTATTATTCTGATCATTCTGAAATGAAACTATATTTGCCCACACGATCATGATGGTATTCGGAAATTCTTTGCTTACGCAGCACTGACCAGTTGACTTATGTGATGAAAAAGCGGTGTGTACTGTATGAAATAGAAATTAAATTTTTAAATGAATAATTAGATTATTTCATGCATATTCTTCTGTCCAAGATATGTTCGCTATATGGATAAGAAAGCCATGGTTGAAGGACACAGTTTTAAGCTAAAAGTTCGTATGAAATCATATTGTTAGAGTTCACTTTCTTGTGCTTCCTGCATGAGTGTGCTGGTTTTTCTCACCCTTGTACAAAATCCAGACAAAAATATTGTCGCGTATCGCGGGGTATATCGCGACAAATAAATTCTCGATGTATTCGATGTNTATCCACCTTAGCGTCTAAGTTTTCCAAAGCTGGAAACCTATTTGAGATATCAACACAATACTGCTCTATACCCTCTACCTCGTTTAATTTCTTGAGATTGAACCTCTCCATATGAAGTCTGTGTGTTGTTTACTTACTCACTGAAAGTCTCTCCCTAACTTTTGCCACCGGATAGTGGTCAGTATCAGAGTGTGCTGCTATCCTGAACTATCGGATATCAAGTAAACTTGACTTCTCTGTCAAACTATGGTCAATTTGATTGTGTCTTTCTCTCAGGAGATGCCGAAGTAAATGTATGAATTTTGCAATTTGGGAACATTATACATTTTACAATCAGATTTTTTGATGTGGCGAAGTTTAATACACTAACTCCATTGTCATTACGAATTTTGTGTCTGCTCATGCCTAATTGTTTGTCTGGAAATGTCTTCACTGCCTACTCTGTCATTGAAATCCCCTAGCAGAATTTTCATGTGGTATTTAGGGAATTTATCGAATACTCTTTCTAGTTCAGCTTGGAAGGTGTCCTGCATATAATCAATTTTATCCTCTGTTGGGGCTTGGACATTCAGAACAGTGATATCACACGAGCGATCCTTTAGTATTATCACGTGTGTGAGTCACTGTAGACAGAGTTTGGATTGAAGATTCGATTTATTGACCACTTATAGACCGTAACTACAGGTAGCTGTAACACTGTCGCTTATCTCCACACTTTACACTTGGCACACGCCAAGCTTTCTCAGTCTGCTTTCATGAATCGTTTCCGGGTAACAGATCTTAACAATGGAAATTCTTAAGCTTCTTTGCCTATGTCTCTACTGTTTGGCGAATATCCCACAAGTTCACTGTTGCTCCAGTTGACTAACTCCCAGGCTGGCGGTCATCTGAGACTAACCTCCTAGTCTCTGCTTAACAGACTGAGTTACAACTGTATAACTTCTGAACATCTCCCATTGATAACCCCTTGGCACGTACCGCGTAGAAAATGTTTCCAATAGTTCCACTATTTTTGTGCGTGGATTCGTTGCCGTGGAAACCTGTTTCTTTCGCGGTCGCTACCTAGTTACGGGTCTACACGCTACAGTATTATGTACGGCATCCTGTAACCTACAAACTTTACCGTTGTAACTTTTAATATTATTCTCTGTGTACAAGAAACTATACCTAATTCATGATACCCATTCCCCTTTCCACAAAAAGATGTATATTCACCTTCTGGTTCGGTGCCATCTCTGTCCCATCTGACCTCCTGTACTGCCACCAATTCTAACTTATGTCTCGATATTTCTCTTGAAACTGTTACGACAGAATCTGTCCCATAGAGACTTCTTACATTACACGTACCAAATTGCGTGTCCATTTTCCTTAGCTTACATCGTTTATCCAAAGAATCCGTTTGTGTCCAAGGCCCTTTGTGACATTTCATAACAAACTTATTTTTAAAACGAGGAGTTGCTAGCTCCACGCCCAACCCCATAACTGGGAGACCGCCCCTTGCCGGCTATCCGCGACTGCTTATTCAATATATTGGCAGTTACCCTCCATATCTGGAGGCCTTCTCCTCCGACCGCAACCTGAGAACGCGCCATGCCGTGGTGACAAGGGAGCAGGGACATATACTTTTTAAAACACGGACGAAAAGGCGTACACCATCTGCTCATTATGCGTTTATTTTATGCTTGTGTGTATGTGATTATGGCTTCTACTCTTCTGTGGGTGTAGTCTTCAAGAGAATATGACTGTGTGTACAGATGAGCTTACCGTGGGGGGACGCACCAGCCCGCAGGCCCGCTCGACTTGCAGGCGCCTCTGTGTGTTCACATACATGCAGTTGCGGAAACAATGAAAGTTGGAGTTGGAACAAGTCGGAAGACAATAAGTCAATGAGTGGTTTTGCTCCGGCTGCGAGTGAATGGCTCTCCAACAGCGCCACTCCCGAACTATGACTGTGCTTCATTTCTTTGTCAGTGAAACGTTTGATCCCCAACGCAGAATCATTATGTCAATAGGTTCGAGCTCTTCTACAAGTAGCGTGTTGTCTTGATAGAGTATCGATAGTCACGTTGACTTCTGTTACACCAACCTATCATTCCTAGCCTGTATAGAGTCCCAGGAGAACCAGGACTGCCGCACAGAGCTATCTTCGTGTTGTGTCCAAACACCACGCTATCGAAACGCATAGAGGACGTGCATATAAAACTCGACACAATGTGACATCAAGCTCCGACACCCGTTTAATATAGAAGTCTTCAATTTTGTACCGGAAAATACTTTGAAACATTTCTTGAAGTGACATGACAATGACGGCTCAAAATAAATCTAGCTGCCATAACTAACAAGCTGTTGTTTGGCATACGAAGTTTGGAATCATTATCACGTGTTACGGTGACTATCAACGGGGCTTCGGATTGGTGAGTGGATTTAATAGATACTTTAACACACGATTCGTGAGTATGCTTAATTATAGCAGCAACGCTGATCTCCACAATTTATCAATCACTACAGCACGTACTAAGTCTTTTCAGTCTGCATTCACTAGTCGTTTCTCGCTAACGGATCTTAACAATGGAGATTTTTTAACTGCACCGACCAAGTCTTCTCTTCGCAGACTCCCTTACCACTTAACTAACTTCTAAGCGTGTCTCGGTTGTAACATTTCTGCTCGGACTAACAGAAAACACCGGTCTTCCATTGTTGCTCAAATAATTTCCGTGTTAATGTGTTTTGATTGCGAAGGCGTTACCTAGTAACGGCTCTGCACACTACAATTTGTCGGTAGTTCATAAACGTAGAAACTTAGTTGAACTGCAAATGTGTCCATTGTAAGGAATTCTAATCAGAATTAGAATTGATGCAGGCGAACGATGTTGTTATGGTTTGCAACACAATTTTAAGTCTAGAATTGTGAGCAGAATACCTCAAGATTGAATTATTCAAAAGAACTTTAAGACCAGCTATGATGACTGGATGTGAAGTGTGGTCCATGCCAGAAAAGGATTCAGTTATATTTAATAAGTTCGAGAAGCAATTTTTGAGGAAGGCGAATGGGCCAGTGCAAGTTTCATAACTTTTCTCGTAAGTTATCAGCTTATTATCTTTCATGATGTCTCTTCTCGCTGTAGTCCTAGCCTCGATTTATTGTTATAATCAGTGACACGATGTTACTCACAGAGGCCATTTTCCCTTGGAATGTATCAGCATTTTTCTTGATTCGCATAGTGAGGGGTGGAGTCCAAGTGGGTCCACTCGGCACGTCAGCCAGTGATTGGCCTATTGTACCTGCCCCGGGTAATTATGATGACGGAGAATTTGGTGGAATGATTGGCAGGGGAAATCGAAGTATTCCGAAAAAGCCTACCCAAGCGCCACTTTGTCCACCACAAATCCCACTTGACCAGACCCGGGATCGAACCCGGGCCGCCGCTTGAGCTATGGCGCGGCCTATGTGTCTGGTGGAAATTTTCCCAAAGAATAAGCCAAGCAAGCAGAATTGCTTGCTTCCGTGTTTTGGATTACTCATCGCCCCTCAAGATAGAAACAGCTCGCTTCTCTGAAACATTGGTTAAACTTATACCAGACTGCACGACTTCACATTCCGGAAGGCCGCCGCCGCCACAAGAAGAGGCAGAACAGCCTAGACAGGCAATTTGAATCCCCTTACAGCTAAAACAATTGTTTGCCTTGGAGGAAAGGGGTCTTCTGCTCGGCATTATGAACCGGGTTATTGCATCTTTTGTGAAGCCCTGAGTACACAACAGAAAGAAGAGCCAGCGGGACCATTTTATTAACATTACAGATAGATTTTGACTGAGGAAGAAGGGGCTTCTTATATAGACGCGTATGTTTATGGACATGCTTATGGTGCGGGGTGGGAGGGGATTTCCAATTTTCAGTAGTTACACGGAATATTGTTCTCTGCTTCATAAAGCTCTATTGAGGTGGATGGTACAGTTCGTGGAAAAACAGCCTCCGAGCTCTGTAAACGTAAAAAGGACGACGGTTCAGTTAGATGCCAATAAAACTGAAAACAATGACGCTTACTTGAAATGCTTCAATCTATGCTATTAGACTGAAAATACCCCTACACAGTGCAGTTTAGCATCGTGATGTCTCAGTCAAAGGAGTAGCGCTCCTCTTTCTTATTCGGGAGGTCCCATGTTCAACTATGGTAGCTATTCTGACATGTGTTGCGCGATTATCCTCAGGTTCTCCAATCCCATACAAGACATGAATAGCTGGTGTGTGCGTTTTTCTGTGTTTGGGTTGTCCTGTGTTTAGGTAGAGGCCTTGCGACGAGCTGATCACCCGTCCAAGGAGTCCTACCGTCTGTTAAATGATCAAGAAAGTGAGAAACCAGCCCTATGCTCCAAATTGGGAACAAGAAGAAAAAAAGGAAGATGTGTTGTTCATAGCAACTTTCTTGCAATGCGGCCGCGCCATAGCTCAAGCGGTTAGTCGTTGGCTTCCAACCGCCGTGGCCCGGGTTCGATCCCGGGTCTGGTCAAGTGGGATTTGTGGTGGACAAAGTGGCGCTGGGGCAGGATTTCTCTGAGTACTTCGGTTTCCCCTGCCAATCATCATTCCACCAATTGCTCCACAATCACCCTCACCTATCATGTGGGGCTGGTACAATAGGCCAGAAGTGGCCGCAGTACAAGGGACTTAGTCCCACCCCACTAGCATTTAAAAAAATTCTTGCCATGCGATCAGTGGACTGAAAGGTCATTAGGGACAATAAAAACATGAGACCTTACCGCATAGAATGACACGATTTGGCTGGACACACTGTTACATAGCGTATAGGTTCGGCCACGCAGAGCGCTACTACGTACGCTGTGTTCGCTATACGAACAGAAAAAATATCTCCCTTTATTGCCAATGTGACTGGCAACACAGACTTCCGTACGCTACCTACACTATGTTCCCTATGTTACCTGCGTCGCAGAGTGTACACAGCGTACGTAGCGTACGTAGCGAACATAGCGTAGCGCTCTGTGTGGCCCAACCTTAGGAAGTTTAACTCATGTAATCCTGTAAGGCTGTTTGTTTCACTTCTGCCTATTTTAATTGTATTAAGAGTTCGTCAAAAATAATACCGAAATGACAATTTACCACGTTTGCTTTTGATCTGTCAATATGCAGTGGTATGAGTCAGTACCTACTGGGGGTGCTTAGCGCTCTTTTTCACGTTACTTAATCAGAACGCGTCAATGAACAGCGATGACGTTTGTCTTCAAAGCGATCCCCGTCTAAATACAGAGTAGAGGGAATTGTGTCGTGTCTTTGTTCTGTCGGATCTTCTGTAGCTCAATATCACATAATTCAACAACCAACATGGCGGTGTATGCGCGGCTTTTCACCGTTGTTACGAAGCCAAATTCGTTTTCGAGTCTCTTGTGTTATTTCCTTCTCTTTCTCTTCGTCTCCCTGTCTCCTTGTCGTGTTTTCCAACATCAAAATTGCCAACATTCCTTTTCCTCCTGGGTTCCTCGCGCCATCAACAACCAAAGCAGTAGCAAGACTCGTTCATTCGGAAGGTATCCAATGCATCCTCGACTATCACGTCAAGCATAACATGTGATGGCGTTCTACAACAAATGGGACCAATTATAGTTCGTTTCAGCACACAGCTACTCAATTAGATTCCAAAGCACATGACTGGATGGTCGGGAAATGTTGAATCACTCGTCACACATGTGTAACATACAACTCGTGACTGTCTCGCCCTCTTCTGTGCTTGTCATTGTACGTTACAGCGCAGTGGTTAACATTCCTGCATACTTCCCGTAGGCCCCAGTCCTGAAGTTTTTCCTTGCTACCTTTCATTCATTCATCAATGGTTCTACACCCCTTTGTTAAGCCCTGACCGCTTTTTCTGTTTTGTTATCCCTTACACAGACGGTATGACCCCTTGGGCGGGATTAGCCGGTCGCAAGGCCGCTATCTACAGACAGGACAACACACACAGACATCCATGCCTCGAATGCGGTTCGAACCCGCGACCCTAGCTTTCGAATGGGCGAAGACAGTTCATGCCTTAGGTAGGCCGTACACCGGCATGCGTCAAGACATGTAACATTCAAGACACGATGTCTGCGACATGACGCAAAGAAAGGAGCACAGTTGAAAACCGCCGCACACCGGTCTGAGTCATGATGCTGACATCAGATTCATGCTGCAGACACGTGCAGCAAGACTCGGCATGTTCCTTTTCTGTGCGTCAAGCTTCAGACATCAGTACCCAAGGAACAGCGCCAGTGCACGTTATCGGCATGACGTCATGTCTTCAACTAGAGATGTGATAAGACGTAGACACGTGCTACTTCGGTGTGCGGACTCGAGTCTCAATCACGAATGAAGCAAGACTGCGTCTTTTGTCTCATGTCTTGATGCTTGTCTTGACGCAGTTGGTGTGCGGCCGCCCTTAGACGCGCGGTCACTGTGACCGACATGAACTACTCTGATACGTCCTGCATTGTTCCGAGTCATAGGTATGAGTTCCCAGCGATGTGTAACCTACCTAGAGACACTGTTAAGCTAGCTAAGACACAATCAGTGCTTCCCACCGAACTTCGCGGTATAGTGAGTACTCTCATAGTTACAGCAGAGATTAGGACTCTCAGCAAATGCATACATAATCTGCGAGCAGAAATAGTTCTTATTATTGCCTTCATTTGTTTATGTTCTGTACTATTGCAGTCGGATAATATAAGAACTATATGCATTCGCTGTTGTTCCACAGTGTAGATAATTTACGCATTAGAAGAGATAAAGTTGTCTGAATTACTGTTACGGAGAACTGCGTGATATTTCATTATCTTTACCTATATACAAGCGATATTATATTATTGTTTTGCTTTCAGATATGCTTACTTATTATTAAATATGTTTTGCAGTATTTAGAACGCAATTTGTATTGAGCTTTCCGATCCCAAAAGTGCACTACACAAGCGGCAGAGACTTTTAATATTTATTTATTTGTTTATAAGTTGCAAAAAGAAAGCTGAGCAAGTCGGCTCAGACGATGATACTTCTGACTTATTTAGGAGGAGCTCCGTTCAAATCTCGGTCGGGACGCTGACTATCGAGACTGGGTTTTCGCGGTAATCCTCAGTACTTCCAGACCGAGGCCTGAAAATTACCTTTAATTGAGCTTTTTCCCCAGAAATAAGGTGTTCGGGGTAAGAATGGGTGGAATTATACCTCTATTTCCACGTACCTTTCCATGGAATGGTGCTTAATTAAAGACAGGGACAACTTTACTGAGATGACACGTAACTGCTGACATGCGCACAGAGGCACTCGTTTTGTAGTTGCCGTTTCTTCATCATGTCGCAGAATACGGTAACTGTGAGCTTTCAGACATGAACTGCATTAAGTTTCATTGTCTCATTATGTAATTTAAGGGAAACTCCACATAAAATGACGATGAATATTTAACATTTGGCTTTCTGAGTGCTGGAGGGGGGGCACACGGTAGCTTATTTTGTTCATGCACCACTTTACAAGCCGTAAGGTTGCGGGTTCGATTCTCCTATGAGGTCATTGGATTTTTTCAATATACCTTATCCTTCCAGCTGCGCTATGGCCCTTGGGTCTACTAAGCCTCTAACAGAATGAGTACCAGGAATATTCCGGGGGGGGGGTAAAGGGCGGTCGGCCGTAAGACTGATGATCTGGACCGCTATCTGGAAAATGTGGGAGCCTCGACATCTCGCAACCCTATGGGCCTCCATGGCCTGTTACAGAGATAACTTTACTTTTTTTTTAACCTTTCAAAGTGTTTGTTGTTAGTACAATGAGGAAGAAGTTTTCCTTAGATCAGTTTTACGTATCCTACGCGTGGGAAGTTATCAACACGTAAAATATTTCGTTTGTTTATTTCTATTTTATTTAACAGGCCTCTCAGTAACTCCGTTCATGTACAAATGAGTGGATCATAGTGAAAGTCAACATGGAGGGATGTAAAGTAAACGGTCTCGATCTAATGTGAAGTACTATCTTCACACACTTCAGAACAGCGTAACAATTGGACGCATTAAAACAACTGAAGATGTCAATCTATGGCCGAAACATGTTGTGTTAAGTGTTAAATGGTAAATAAACAATTGTTGCAGTATTGACGGACTGTGAATACATAGACGTTTGGTTAAAGATTTGCAAAAGGATGCTGAAGTACAGAGGCACTATAAACTTGTACAGGACTACAAAGTACCACATCAGAGAACAGTATTGTTCGTCTGGGCAACAAATTCAAAGTATCCAGAATCTGTACTTGAGTAATAGATTCTTCAGAAAAATGAAACAACATGAAGTCCTGTAGCAACAGAATTAGGGTGCAATGGAATAGAAAAATAGGTTTTATGAGTTCTAGCCGGAACTCCGTTGTTTTTCTTTTCTTAAAAGTACTAATTGCTTAATTTGTTCGTCTCAAATTATTAAGTAGTTTCCATGATAAAGTTTTCAACATTGCCGGCACATTCATTAGCCATGCATTATTCCGAACATTTTCCATTTCTTTTTGTATCCCAATTTCAGTCTCATATTATTTTTATCTTCGTCTTCTGTACCTTTCAATTGATGGTTTAATCTTCTTTGGCAAAGCCAATGTATACTTCATTCAAAAGTCTTTGTGGTGTCTTCCCTTATTATTAGCTTTTGTTTCGTTCTTCCCTGATCTCTAAGGCAACAAGACGTGGACACGCTATCGCCTATCGCCAGTGTTTTGTTTAGGTGCGTTCTATTGACGTGCTGAACAGACTATTTTACCCGTTGCATAGAGGCTATCGAGAAGTCAGTGTACCTGTGCTGGGAGAGTTCATTGCGTCACAGCAGGGATTGATACGAGGCGAATACTGAACCTATCAGGGTCAGTGAAGCTTTTCTGTAGGTGTCCCTCGCGACTGGACCAAGTTGCCAAGCCACATTGTTGGAGAAAGTTGTGTTTGTTGAACCGAGGTAAGCGAATCTTGTTGTTGGTGAGGGGAAATGTAACCGGAATTAACACACATTAAAATTAATGAAATTTCCTCCTGGTAATCAGCATTACAGTGAATACATATTCGATTGGAAGAAGTGTCACAACATCGCAGCCGTACAACTTACAGATCTGTTTCTCTGTGTCCAACAAGCCACTATATCCCGTCGTCTTGCCGTATTACAGTTATGCATTTATTCAGTAGCTACCTTTTTTCTTATTGCTAGTGGGGTGGGACTAAGTCACTTGTACTGCGGCCACTTCTGGCCTATTGTACCAGCCCCAGATGATACGTGAGGGTGATTGTGGAGCAATTGGTGGAATGAAGATTGGCAGGGGAAACCGAAGTATTCGGAGAGAGTTTGAGGGGGATCCTTCACAGGTTCTTGTCGAAGAAATATGGCAGCATCGCAGTCTTACAACACTTCTTTTTTCTTTCGCAGTAAACCTTCACTTATCCGCTGTTTTGTTCGGTTCCAGCTTTAGTTAGGCAGTCAAGTCATACCATTAGATAGTCGTTATCCTTCAGATGTTTTCCGACGTTCATGTTTTGTTTAAAATGGGATTTTTGAGGCTACATAACTTAGTTGCTGATTGATAAGAAGCGTGACAAGTTTCAGTGGAACTAATATCGCAGCATCGCGATTTTAAGGCACTGTTTCCTTCTGCACTCACACCTTGTCTTGTCCCATTCAAATTACAGTTAAACAGTCAGTCAGTGAACGATATAAGCAGTGAAATGCTATTCAGGTTTGAGGCTGCTTGATGTGGATCCCCGGCCAGGCTGCGGCGTTGCCATGGCGCTGCTGCTGCAACAACGTTGACATTCCCTGTGATTGAAGTTAGTGGTGTGGTGCTACAGCACCCGAATGCCGGGCCACTCATGCGGAGAAATGATTGTGATACGGGTATTATATTATTGTTGTGCCCGTGGAAACCGAGCGAGAAGGAAGCGAACAAACATGGCGAAGAGGACAAACTCAGCCAAAAAGTTATTCAAACAGTTCCACAAGTTACGTTTCACTGCCGCTAATTACAGTGTAACTTTTCCCTACTACGATGCAACTAGAAGGTTCAAAAATAACGTCGTGATGCTCGGCAATGTATAGTCACTCAGCTGGTCAGAAAAAAATATATCTGCTGTTACGTAACACGAAATTTCATTTCCATGCTCCTATAATCTCCTCAGCCAGTTTTATCCATATCATATGTCCACGCCCCGTTTCCTATCGTCTGCTTATTGACGGCAAGGTCTCCCATTCCCGATCTAAGTCTTGTCTTCGAGAGCCGCGCCGTAGCTCAAGCGGTTAGTCGCTGGCTTCCCAACGCTGCGGCCCGGGTTCGATCCTGGGTCTGGTCAAGTGGAATTTGTGGCGGACAAAGTAGCGGTGGGGCAGGTTTACTCCGAGTACTTCGGTTTCCCCTGCCAATCATCATTCCACAAATTGCTCCACAATCACCCTCACCTATCATCTGGAGCTGGTACAATAGG
>NW_019718631.1:0-56489 GCF_002891405.2 Cryptotermes secundus | reverse complement strand
CTTCAGTCTCACTTACATCATCATTCCCCCCAATACCCTGTATCGTCTGTCAGTTGAAAAAATCTCTGGTCGTGGGTCTCAAATGGCCTGACGCCAAGACGAGCTGATTGGCGGTAAACCGCCATTTGTAAAGTAACTTTGGTTTTGACTTTCACTTTGGGAATTGGACCAGAATTAGTTGTCGGCAGGGCATAACCACGATAAGTTGGTATTTGAAGACGAATTAGAAGTTAGTCTGAGAAGACTTAGTGTGGGCCATGTGCTGTAGTACAGATATATTGGGAGTGTGACACTTATGTAGTTCCTGTGTTGTAAGTCCGTTGCCAGGAAACGGATAGTGAAGACATAAAGTCGTAGCCATTTGTTGGCATACGTTACCTAGCGACGACTAGTGTAAGCAGACGTTACTTATAATTACAGTAATCCATAGAGTGTTATATAATTAATTATAGTTACGATCTGTAAGTGGTAAATAAATCCAATTACCAATACGAACCCTGTAACAATATATTANAATTAGTTGTCGGTAGGGCATAACCACGATAAGTTGGTATTTGAAGACGAATTAGAAGTTAGCCTGAGAAGACTTAGTGTATGCCATGTGCTGTAGTACAGTGATATTGGGAGTGTGACACTTCTGTAGTTCCTGTGTTGTAAGTCCGTTGCCAGGAAACGGATAGTGAAGACATTATAAATTCGTAGCCATTTGTTGACATACGTTACCTAGCGACGACTGGTATAAGCAAACGTTGAAGACGTTAATTATAATTACAGTAATCCATAGAGTGTTATAATTAATTATAGTTACGATCTGTCAGTGGCAAATAAATCCAATTACCAATCCAAACCCTGTGACAGTATTCTGTTTTCTAAATGCATGCGTGCCGGTGTGGAGCAATGAGCGGTCTAAGGCATGTACTGTCTTCGCTCGCTTGGAAGCCGGGATCGTGGGTTCGAATCCCACCCAGGGCATGGATGTTTAGTTTGTGTGTGTGTGCGTTTTTCTGTGTTTGTGTACAGGTAGAGGCCTTGCGACGATCTGATCACCCGCCCAAGGAGTCCTACCGTATGTGTAAGATCTAGAAAAACCGAAGTGAACGGAGAAGTTCATGGAGGTAGGCCTAGGCCCACTGGGGCTGTAGTGCCAAGGAAAAGAAATGCATGCGTAGGAATGTCCCTAACTTTGAATCACAGAATCGTACAGCTTGTCTGACATAGCCAGACCTTTCTTACTGGTATCTTAGGGCTGCGTCGCGTTGCACGGGAGTGCTTCTCCCTATATACGTTTTACAAGCCTTGGAACCAGTTCATGTGGGATTTGTGGTGGACAAAATGGCACTGGGGCAGGTTTTCTTCGAGTACTTCGACTTCCCATACCAATTCTCATTGCACTAAATTCTCCACGCTCATCCACCATCCGGGATTGGTACAATAGGCCAGTTTTGTGACCGACGTACCAAGTGGTCTCAGGCACACTCCACCCCGCAAAATTTAAAAAAAATAATTAGGGCTTCTGAAAACCCAAGCTCAGAATTCCAACTGTACATGAAATTTTATTGTTGTAATTGTTAGTTTTCTATTCTTACAATATTTTTTCTATGCTTTCATCTTTTATAATAATTTCATTATTTTCCCCGAATGCATAAAGTTGCATGAACATGCATACATACTAATACGTATATTACGGTAACGATTTCGACTTAACGAAAACTGTGTTTTCACGAGACCTTCCGGAATGGAACCGTTGCGTAAGTCGGAGAGCTTCTGTAATTGGTTCCTAAGACATGAATAGTTCCTCTGTTCATCAAGAGTACTGACAGATAAAATAATACATTGCACTGTACAGACCTAAAATATTTATGGTCACATTCAGGAGTTAGAAACCGATGCTGTTGCATGCTACACCGTTACTGAGCATGCGCGTTTGCAATTTATTTTCCTTTTGTCTTTCCTTATCATTTAAAGACTGGTAGATAACAGGCTGGCGGTGATTATGATGATGTTTGATGAATCCTTTAAACCAGAGCACTTCAACCTATGGGACGTGTCGCACTGGGCCGACTTCTCTGTCGGCTGGGTGGGATGCAAGGGCTCGAAAAACTAGAACTTCAATAAATGATTAAACGAGGGAGAGTCAGTCAATAGGTCACAAATGGAAGTAACACAGCTGTGATGGACGTATTAGGTTTCTCATATGTACCACTAGGTAGCAGCATTGTGCAGCTTCATGACAGTCTGTGTAGTAGCCGCGCATGCTCATATTCAGAAACTGGTTTCAGTAGTCAAAATGGCGACCGTGCTTGAGGTGTGTACCACCAAAGAGTGGCGTTCTGTTGTGCGTTTTTTATGGGAAATAGGACTCAATGCAAAGGATATTCATAAAAAATGTTTCCTGTTTACGGCGGGAAGCCTTTGTCGCGCAAAGCGGTTCACAACTGGGTCGAGAAACGTGGCAAGCGTTTCGCTGATGATGAGGTTGAAACGGAAATGCGAAAATGGCTGAAACAACAGTAAAAGGACTTCTCTGCTGCGGGTTTCGACGCGCTGGTAAAGCAATAAGACAAGTGTATCAATGTTGGCGACGGTTATATCGAGAAATAAGTGTTTTCATTGTTTCGAATATCACATGTTTTACGTTTTACGTATATCAATTTGTAACCTATTTACTGACTCTCCCTCCTATTAATTGTATACATATTTGTAGAAGAATGCTTCTTGGAAAAGGAGAAGTTTTTTTTTCTTCGTTGGAACTACGGATTCTTGACAAAATGACCGGTGAGACATAAGAGACAGAAGGTCGGGAATCATGATTTAAGTAAGAATTTCAAGATTATAATTTTCAAATTTCTTATAGAAATATAGTTACCGAAGTTACGCCGACAGTATATTGAATCATCATGGGTTCGATGACATGTTCTGTTCCCTACAGCGGCAGGAATCCATCTCCTCTCCGCCGTGTCCAGGCCATCTCTAGGTTCCACTGAACCTCCTGTCCAGTGGATACAGGGATAAAGCGGCCGAGACATAATCACCTTCATCTGTTGCAGAGGTTAAGAATGCCCCATACTTCCACACGTCCTCATGGCGCAGTGCTTAATTAAACATAGGGTCAACTTTGCTTCATTGATGTACTGAAGCAGGGAGGCAGGACGACTGCGCCTGCGTGTCGACGGTCGGGTTTGCTATTTTCCACTTCTCGCAGAACTTCCGGGAATTACAATACGGAACAAAATTATATGAACAAGAAGTCAAACAGATAGGTCGCACACCGGCATGCATCAAGACATGTAACAGTCAAGGCACGATGTCTGCGACATGACGTAAAGAAAGGAGCATAGTTGAAACGAATGAGATTATGGAAATCGCCGCACTCCTTTCTGAGTCATGATGCTGACGTCAGCTTCATGCTGACGAATCACGAATGAAAAAAAACTCCGTCTTGATGCTTGTCTTGACGCAGTTGGTGTGCGGCCGCCCTTAGTATTCATGTGAAATTATTCTATCCTTAAGACAGATGTAAATACTTCCTCCAAAATATCTGTAAGCGTCTTCCAGACTACACGGTGTCACATGTTTGGAGGAGGTAATATTGAATTTAAAGAGAAGAAGACTTTACTGTTAAACTATACGTTCGCTTCCTTGAAGTTTTCATTTGTTGATGTTAATATTGCGTGTTCAGTTTTCACTTGGGATCAGAACAGTTTACGGTGGGATATACTGGTTACCGGTTAACCGAGGGTTCGATTTATGCAGGTCATACTATAATATTGTTACCCCCGTGTTCTCGTTTTCATTGCATTTCGTGCCCGTCTGTACGCGGACAAAAAGTTCGAATTGCTGTAAACCCTTTGAAAAGCTACGTTGGCATGTTTATAAACAGGCAGAGAATTGAAAGAGAGCGCCAGTCTCACTATATTGTGTTTTTCAGTATTACAGTCTGATATTGAAAATTGGAGGAGACACAATTGTTGAAAGTTACCAGAACAGCGAGCATTATGGACTGAAAAAATAATAAAAGAAATCGTATCAAAGGACAAAATAATAAATTAAAGAAAAATGTTTGCGTGTTTTTCACAAAAGGCAAACCATTTTCTTTTTAGTGTGAACAGTAACTTGGGTTGTTCAGGCGTATTTCTATACAGAACTAAGTCTCTATATAGTCCAGTGGCTTTGATCTAAATACAAGTTCTTTGCCTTTCATGATTCTCTTGTGAGAAACATGATTTGGAGGGATTATTTAGGCTGAAATGTAACAGCGTGTGGTGCATCCATCACACGACATTTTCGAGAGAAAAAAAAAAGCAAACTCCATGACCTGTAGTCCGCAAGCGAACTATACCGACCGAGCGACCGCCGCTTGTCGACGAAGTTAGTGCCAACTTTTGCGGATAGAGGGTGTCGCGTGGTCAGCGCAACGGATCCTCACGATCGTTAATTTCGGTTTTCTAGACCGGAGTCGCTATTTCCTTGAAATAGCTCCTCAAGTATCCTGACGAGGCTGAGTGGACCATGTTCCAGACCCACTACTTCTCAGAAAATCTGGTAGCGCCGAGAATCGAACCCGGAACCTCTGGGTCTGTAGCCAGGAACTCTGAACAGTAGACCACAGAGGCGGTCCTTCTTTCAACACCGAAAATTATGTTTTATTTTGGCGCCACTGAAACCGCCTCCGGTTATTATTGGAGAGATAATCAATTCCGGAATCCAATTATGGAAGTAAATCCGATTTGCTATGTAGCTCGGGCTACAGTATCTCGGGACGTCCAGTCCTCATTTCCACAGGTTTTCTCATAATTCCTCAACACTTTAATAGCGCTGAGTAATGGCACAGATAGCCAGACACGGTAGCCGACCGGTCTAAGGCATGTACTGTCTTCGCTGACTTGGAAAACGGGGTCGTGGGTTCGAATCCCACTCAGATCATGGATGTTTAGTTTGTATGCGTGCGTTTTTCTGTGTTTGTGTACAGGTAGAGGCCTTGCGACGAGCTGATCACCCGCCCAAGGAGTCCTACCGCATGTGTAAGATGAAGAAAAACCGAAGTGAACGGAGAAGTTCATGGAGGTAGGCCTAGGCCCACTGGGGCTGTAGTGCCAAGGGGAAAAAGAAATGGCAGAAATAGGCATTTGCCGATTGCAAAACGAGAACATGATGGAGATGAAGTGGCCTGTGCCCCTGTCAGCATACAGCTTGCCGTACACTGTAACATCCTTTTCAGCTGTTGAGCCCACACTGGGAACTCATGGCAAATGGCCAGGTGTAGTGGCTCCACGCCCTTCAAGTTGTTTTGGGTGCCACAGTTAGATGACTTTTGTACGCAGGGAACATTGCATGATTTTCACCTCCCGATAAATGCGGAAATGATGCGCCATATTTCATAGAGCTGAATGCTGAATTTCTCTTATCTAGAGAGAGGTTTCAATACTTGCAATATTGCCGTGAAACAGCTTGGAGGGACACTATGCAGCTAGATCAGATTTCCTTGCTTCTTCTTAAAGGGTAAGACCTTCTAGCCTGTCCATCTTCAGTGGAATTCAGTTTTCTATTCCTACCTTCCATCTGTCTGCACTATCCTCGAACGAAGGCCGCGCCATAGCTCAAGCTGTTAGTCGCTGGCTTTCCACCGCGGTGGCCCGGGTTCTATCCCGGGGTCTGGTCAACTGGGATTTGTGGTGGAGAAAGTGGTGCTGGGGCAGGTTTTCTCCGAGTACTTCGGTTTCCCCAGCCAATCTTCATTCCACCAATTGCTCCACAATCACCCTCACCTATCATGTGGGGCTGGTACAATAGGCCAGAAGTTGCCGCAGTACAAGGGACTTAGTCCCACCCTACTAGCATTAAAAAGATCCTCGAACGAAGAGAAAGCGAGGCAATAACCAGCGCCAATTCACATGCGCGGCATGCTTTTTGAGAGCATCTTACTGGCTCTGTTTTTACGATGAAACTCAATATGTAACAACAGCGCAATGGCTAAGGCAGACTAAATCTATTCAGCACTTGCCTCGCCAGTTCTTCGTTGTAGGATTGCAGGCAACCTCTGCGTCTTTCCGGTTTGAATGTAGTAGAGTCTTCGGTAGTTTGTTTGTATCCATTCTTAAAATTGTTCTTTCCTGTTCTTTTGTTTTTGTTTCCTCTTTCAGCTGTTTTCTTTTAGAAATATAAATAAAATTGTTGAGCCATCGACACTTTTGTATTTACTTGTCCTTTCTCTCTGACTTTATTTCCTTCTCACTTATATTTTCTTCGTTTAATTTAATTCCTTTTTCTTTAATTATTGTTCAGTGTCTTTCTTTCCTTGTTCCTTTTTATTTTTTTCCTCTCCTCTTTCCTTACACCCTTTTGTTCTTTTTCCTTGTATTCTCTCTTTCTTCCTCTTTCTTCTCCCCTTCCTACCTTTCTTTCCTTCTGAAAACATTTGCGTCCGTGTACTGTGTCTCGGCCCACGTGCGGTGGACTAACCCGTCTAACCAACTGGATCTTATCATGAGCTTGTCAGTTGAAGCAGCAGGAAGAGTGAAATACCCACCCATCGTGTTGTATCAAGCGAGGGAAACAGTTTGTGTACCGCCAGCAAAACCTTTGTGGTCTTTGTTTATGTGTAAAGAGCCCACAAGTTGTAAAAAGAGCACACGTACACTCTTGTTCAGGAAAACGAGGAAATTTACCGTGGTTGTAGCGATACAGACATCTTGGCTCTGTGAATTCACGGGTCTATAATACCATTCCACATGTACTTGGGCCTACATATCGATATCACGAACATACATCGATATCGAATAGCTTACAAGAGCATGTGAATTTAATTACGAAAATGTAATTAACTTTCCTTTTGTTTGCAAGTGTCATTTATCAGATTTTCTGAGAAATAGTGGGTCTGGAACGGGGTCCACTCAGCCTCGTGAGGGTAATTGAGGAGCTGTTTCAAGGAAATTGCGGCTCCGGTCTAGAAAACAGAGATTAACGGCCGTGGGCATCCGTTGCGCTGACCACGTGACACCCTCTATACGATAAAGTTGGCACTAACTTCGCCAACAAACGGCGTTCGCTCTGTCGGTATAGTTCGCTTGCAGATTACAGGCCACGGAGTTCATAAGTGTCATTTATAATAGATGCCCATGTAACCTGCGGTAGGGTTTTGTTTGAAGCTGTACCAATTTCTACTTGAATCTCTTGTGGAAGGAAAAGTCTTAGCCTCAGATTCACTAATTGCCATACCACAGAACACTGTAATATGTAAATAAGAACATTCCTTGAAGTGCCGATATTCATCGAGTTTCCCCTGATGGATTTTTGAACTTTTTCCTTCGTCCGGTATTCATTGAACACAACGTTTCGGAAACTGGATCTGCCTCCTTCCTCAGGTGAACGGGTTGGAGACACCTACTCTATCAGGTCCGTTGCGATGGGGAGGTGGGATAGTCAGTCGGCATAGCGACGTGCTGTGGGCTGTAACGGCTCGGGTTCTATTCCCGGCATGAGCAACGGCACAGCCTTCACACCTCAATTTGGGCTCGTCCGGCCTCATAGCCAATGGATACCGGGGCCTCTTTATTCGGGGGTAAAGCGGCAAGGGCGTGAAGCTGACCACTCACCTCCGCCTAGTGCCGAGGTCAAGATTGGTGGAACTATGCCTCAAGTCCCCCATGTCTGTATGTCATACTGCTTAAATAATTAAGCATAGGGATGACTTGATCTTTCCTCCTGCCGGCATATTTAGTAATTTTTGTTCGAATTCTTGCCAAAGCCGATGCGCATAAATGGCTGAAATTTGATGAATGCCGATAACAGAAATTTTATTTAATATACTGAATTTTCCGTGCATAAGAAAGTGTGTGCTCTTACCCGCCGCGTGGACAAGAAATGAGTATCCGCAAAGTGGCACACATGTTCACAGCCTACTAAGCTTAACAGCAGTCACACGCCGGCCCAGATCCAAAGCCTGACAAAAAACCCTCCGTACGGACTGAGCTGGCTGCAGCGGTAACGATTGTGGTTTTTATTCGGGAGGTACCCCGGCTCAAATCTCAGCGGGACACCGATTATCCTGACTGGGGTTTAACGTGGTATTCCTCAACCCCTAGAGGAGAATTTCAGGAGTTAAAGATTGTTTCCTTCCACTTTTTCCCCAACTCAGTGTTTTCTACCGTCCAGTCATTAATGTTATATATAGTGTGAATTAATGGCAACGTCGCAGTACATACTACAGATAACGTGAATAAGGGCTGTTTCTGAATTTTATTTCTATTTAACTTTTACCCTCTATTCAATGACGCTTTCCGTAGCTAAGGTTGGGTATCGTTGAATGATGGGTTTGCTCAATAATGATTTGCGGAGATTTTGAAATGATGCGCACGTGGCCTAGGTTGATGTACTGCTCCAGTATTTATGTTTACTTACCGAGGAAAACCACGACGTCAGCCAGTACAGCCGATCTCAATATCGAGATCTGATCTGACGACCTCCCGAAAACGAAGCAACATTGCTACCCACACATCCGCGGTGTTTGGTCCGTTACTGAAGCGTATCTGAAGATGTATGTCTTCCTACGTCACTAAAACTGGACCGCGCAGGGAATATTACGACTTACTGACTGATGGAACAGTAAAGTAAATAAGTAAAGGTATCCCTGTAGCATGTCTTGGAGGCCGAAAGAGTTGTGAGACGTTGAGGCTCCACATTTTCTAGACAATCGGCTCACAGGTGGTAGTGAGGTTGTCAGCCTTACACACCGGCCGCCCTCTACCCCCAGGAAAATTCCTGGTACTCATTTGTGTTAGAGGCTGAGTCGACCTCAGGGCCATAATGCGGCTGGAAGGATAAGGCCAATTGAAGAAATCTAATGACCTCATCGGGAATCGAAACCGCAACCTTCCGGCTTGTAGCATAGTGCCTCAACCAACTACGTTGCCGCGTGCCTCCTGACTTACTGACCGGTTCTTGATTCATTTAATTGCATGTCAGTGACGAATTGACAACAATGTGAAAGGAGATGATCCGGATCTGCTTCAAGGTTAGGATTCGAAATTTAGTTGACGAGAGGAAAAACTTCAAATTCAGTAGCCGGTTCCCGGACCCAGACTGGAACCCGGTACCTCTCTAAGGAAGAATGCTGACCACTCGACAGTGAGGTTCGATGTAAATTTAAATAATATTATTAAAGTGGGATGTCTGAGTGAAAAGGCTGAGGATATTGAGGATGACTAGGATTCCGTTCCCACACAGGGTACAATGTTTCTTTTCGCTACTAGGTCCAGATTAGCTTTCAGGCTCGCATAGCCACCTGGCGGTTAGGTATCTCAGCATATAAAGTGGCCAGGAGATGAAGCTGACCACTCACCACTGTCCACCATCTCAAAACGAGTAGCGTTACCTCCATGATCTCTGCGTTATCACGATGTGGTGTTTATGCTGTACGCTAAAATCAACCTTCGTGTGTTAACGTGTCGACATTTCTCAATTCTGTTGACCTCCCTGAATGATTGTTTCGCGCCAAGTTCTGCCGCCTCACCTGCTCCACGCTGGAGGGATTTGGCTAAGAACTTCCTTGTAACCTGCCTATTTACCAACCTCTTTTTCACCATACTGAGTTTAATCCTGAAGACAGAGGTAGCATGTTCTTTCGAAACTTTCATACCTCCCCAATGTTACTGCATGACATCGCAAGCCACAACTCAGAAAACCACAATTTCCATATGTTGCTCTGTTTCGCTGGAATGGCAAAAGTATGGTTAGATCTACTATAATTGGGAACTGTGATACTTTGCTTGTTAAGTGGGTTTATAGTTGAGTTCTGGAGAGCCTGCCAATTATCCTGTTGCTGTGTTGCTAAATATTTAGGCAACAGGAGAGAAGCCGACGTGACAGTTGATCGCTCCCTCTCATTCTGTTATTCTGAGATGCCGGCACGACACTCGACAGCTGTTGCTGCTTGCAACTGCCGACGTCACATTCATTCGCGCTCACAAACGGAACATTAACATAAGCGAGAATCTATGCAGGGTTAGGCAGTAGGTCCTTAAACGCCCAGGGTCTCTTCGTCCTAAGGTAACAGCAAAGCTATCCCTGTAACAGGCTGTGAAGGCCCATAGGGTTGTGAGACATTGAGGGTCCCACATTTTCTAGAAAATTAGCTCACAGATTGCAGTGAGAATTTTAGCCTTACCTGCCGGCCGCCCTTCACTCACAAGGAAGATTCCTGGTACTTATTTCTGTTAGAGGCTAAGTCGTCCCCAGGGCCATGGTGCGGCTAGAAGGATTAAGTAAATTGAAAAATCCAATGACCATATCGGGAATTGAACCCACGACCTTCTGGCTTGTAGCGTAGTGTCTCATTCAACTACACTACCGCTTGCCCCTTGAAATGACTGAGGATTCTAATCAGAAGTTGTATTCACATCACTAACACAAATCTTGTAGTTTCCGGCTACAGATCACACGTTTCTCTCTCGTGGACTGTAGGATAATATTAAAATGGATATGTTTTGAAGTTTCGTGGCTGTGATTGTTCAGATTGTGGTCTTTTGGGTTTTGACTCCGTATGGTATTGTAGACGAATACCGACGTTTCGGGGGAACATGCTGCCACCACAGCAACACTGCCATTTCTGGAAAAAAAAACCTTCATATTTTTTACTGGATTTGTATCTTTATTTCCCGAATATCTCTCATACATGACTTTTGGCTGGGAGGGAAAAATTCAGGTAGAAGCACCAGGAAGCCTGACATAATCATTTTACCTTGGCTATGCTTATTCTATATCAGTCGTAATGCCTCTTGACATCTCGCACAGTGTAACACGTGCAGCACTGCGACTCCAAAACTCGACAACAGTGGTGAGAAAAGTGCCGCTTGGTATATTTGGTTATTACAGTCCCTGATTTCAGATGGCTGATCCAAGAAATAAACCGCCTCTGTGGTCTAGTGGTCAGATTTACTGCCTACAGATCCAGATGTCCCAGTTCGATTCCCGACGCTACCAGATTTTCTGAGAGTGAATGGGTCTGGAACGGGGTCCACTAGCCTCGTGAGGATAATTGAGGCGCTATTTCAAAGAAATAACGGCTCCGGTCTAGAAAACTGAAGTTAACGGCCGTGGTAATTTCGTTGCGCTGACTACGTGACACCCTCTATCCGAAAAAGTTGGCACTAACTTCACCGACAAGCGGCGGTCGCTCGGTCGTCATAGTTCGCTTGTTGACTAAAACCACGGAGTTTGTTTTTGTTTGATACAAGAAATATATGCGGTAGGAAGCCCTCCCTACACCCCTGTCATGCTCCCTCTTGTCCCTTCGATTGGTGCCCAAACTTGGCACAAGTACCACTTCCAGCAAAACAAAAGCTGAGTTCAGCTGCACTGGTAATCGGTCCTGGAGGCCACTCATCGAGCTATCAAGTTTAGAGATGGCAGTAGCTGTTGATATTTAACAGAGCGGAGTACATTTCGAAAGTAGTTATATGCTCAGTGTTACGTTCATGATTTGATCAGTAACACTTGCTTGGAGTACGGATTAGTGCGTTGGAGTGAGAGTTAATGATTGCTTTGCATTATTATCCTCCATCCTTTTCACATTTTACATTCTGCTTTGTTCATAGTTTGCCGATGTCAACATCAGAAACAATAAGCAAGCGGTCAACCGCCGCTTGATATTCAGAAGGTACCCCGTTCGAATCTCGGGCGAGACACGGGTATATTGTATAATCCTCGATTCTTATACGAGAACATTCATAAAGTGCATTAAAATATTGTCACGTGTAGGATGGTATGCGTGACGGGAATTACGGGCTCTAGTTCGGACGATTGGATTTATTAGCACCTTAGTTACAACCTCTCTTAATTACACTCAAATTACAGCGCTATATATACACCTTATAATTCACTGTTGCACGCACACACTAGTCCTCTCCGCGTAACGTATCTCAACACAGAAATTAGAGCTTCAAATCACTACAAATGTTACACATAATTAAGGTCTTCAAATCACACTTTAAATCCTCACAGGTCTACTACGCACTCTCTCACTGTTACTTAAACACTTAAACACCCTCAACACTGAAATACTCTGAAACACAGTGCCTTGGAATTCAACTCACCATGAATCGCTGAGCAACTGTGCTTTAGCGTGCAGTGGCTGACATGGGTACATGAGGTATCCGCTTCGACTCCTGGCTTGAAGACTGGCTCGTTTTCGTGATTTTCCTTAGTAACGGCGCTGCTGAAGAATATGGCCAGTCGAACGGGTCTCATCTGAACAACCCTCATGTATATTATGGCTGATGTTTCCATAGTTATGGCTTCTGCTATACCTACACTCATATTAGTTAAAATTACGAAATTTCAGTTTTCTATTAGAGTGATCAGTTCTGTGGTGCCTAATAGAAGGAGTACTGAATCATATTTCTATAGTTTAAAATATAAAAACACGTGTTTATTATTATTTTTATGTTTGTTAAGAGTTCTGACATTTTTATAAATCTACGTGATCTGGCAATAAAGTTCCCGGACTGCTGCAACATTCACACTAGGTGCTGATGAAACGAACAACTGCCAGCTGCACATAGTTCTGCCCCTTACCAACCATTGGCAGGTGTCACCAAATCCAGTCACTGATAATTCATGTGTAATAGCTCAGTGAGTTAGTTGTGTTCTTAACTGCTGTCACTTTTTTAGTCCTGGAGCAACGAATGAATACCTACTTTGTAAAACACAAATAGAAACTTATGAAATGTTTCAAATTGTGTGTGATGGTGAAGTCTAAAGTAGTAGCAGTGGATTTGATTGGTTTAGACGATTTAAAGACAAGCGTCGGTATCTTCAGGAAGACCCAAATGCAGACACAATCGCAAATGTCCGTGAAATGGTGTCGCGAGATCTCCGGTAGGCTCTCGGAATCACGACGGATGAATTAAACATCAATAAGGAGACGATTCTTGAAATTCCTCCATGAAGATTTACGGAAGAGGAAAATCTGCACGAAGTTCGTGGCACACAGACTCACGGATGAACAGAAAGAACGGATATTCACATCATACCAATACTTCAACTGGACTTGGCAAGACAATCCCAATTTTCTTGATTGCATCTTCTCTTTCCTAAGCTGAAAATTAGAATTTCCTATGGTTCTGTATGGATGTGAAGCTTTGACTTTGACATTAAGGGAGGAACATAGACTGAGGGTGTTTGAGAACAGGGTGTTGAGGAGAATATTTGGACCGAAGAGAGATGGTGACAGGAGGTTGGAGAAAACTGCATAATGAGGAGCTTCATAACTTGTACTCTTCTCCAAGTATAATTAGAATGATCAAGTCAAGAAGGACGAGGTGGGCAGGGCATGTAGCACGAATGGGGGAGAAGAGGAATGAATATAGGATATTGGTGGGAAAGCCAGAAGGAAAGAGACCACTGTGAAGACCAAGTCGTAGGTGGGTGGACAATATAAAAGTGGATATTAGAGAGATAGGATGGTATGGATTACATTGATCTGGCTCAGGATAGGGACCAGTGGAAGGCTCTTCTGAGCACGGTAATGAACCTTCGGGTTCCATAAAATGCTGGGAAGTTATTGAGTAGCTGCAGATTTGGCTTTTCCTCAAGAAGGGCTCGGCTCCGTAAGTAAGTAAGTAAGTGAGCGAGGTGAAACCTGCGCTCAAAGAAAGAAGGTTTAAGGATGTTGAAGACATTAAGGAGAACATAACAGCTGAATTGAACGCTGTTTTCCTTGGAGGCCTTTGTCGACTGTTTTAAAAAACTTCTTGAACTATTCAATACATGTATTGAAGCAAACGGAGATCACATTGAATAGAAATAAAACCATTTTTGATTTCCTTGTATTTTTTTTCACATCAGTCCAGGAACTTTATTGCCAGACCACGTGTTACTAGTTTATTAATACACATTTCAAAACATTCGTCATTCGAGAACACCAGAAGTAATTGAAAGTACATTTCAAATACAAGAATGAACTCCTTCTGCTTTCACGGCAGAAAAGTTTAAAACTGACTGCCAATCCTCCTCTACATTATTTCACACAATGGAAGTTTTTGTAGGTACTCTTTGACTACTTTGTAAACTTACATGAGCGAACAGAGGAATGGAATTTCATAAAACTTATCAAATCTCTTGAGAGAAATAGTTTACTCAAGTCATTTTCTTAGCAGAATTGCTATCACATTTAGTCGTCCTTCGAGTTTCATTTTGATGCTACAAAGTATGCTTAATGAAAGGTGTTGTTATTGTTTCGCCGTGTTAACTTTATATGAGAATGAAGACTTCGTTTGTTGCTCTTTAGCTGGATGTGTTACCTTCGCTGCAGGGGTATCCAAAGTATTCTCACTTGGAATTCACCTTAGGTATTGGTTAGTGCCTCTTATTTCCCAACATTTTCCACGTGGTTACATACTAGTAGGTCCTAGAGGGTTCTGACGATGGCGTATAACACTCAGAATGACTGGAAAACACGACGTTTCGGAAACTGCATCCGTTTCCATCCTCAGGTGATGGGGGAAGACACCCACTGTGTTGGGTCCCTTAGAAAGAGGTAACCTTAATCACAGCATTTACTACAGCTATTTAAATTACCTGAGACCAGGCTAATTCGAAGGGAGATTATTTCATATTTTCCTATTATGTCCCTTCAGCAGAGCCTGGTCTCATATATTTAAATATCTGTAGTTATACTGACATGGGTTGTCCAGTGACTGAGGTTACCTCCTTGTAAGGGACCCCATCACCTGAGGACGGAAGCAGATCCAGTTTCCGAAACGTTGTGTTATCTGATTTGTAGAATACTGGACGGTGGACAAAGTCCGAAAACCCAGTATTTCTTAGTATTAAGACGTACTAACTTGTGTGAGGCTATAGACAGAATTAATAATACAGCAGATAATTTTACTACCTCAGGTAATGCAGAATTCAGAATCGAAGGAATAAAATATTTTAGGTTTGAAATATTACTTCGTCAAATTTCCTTCGGCGAATAAATAACGGAAAGTAGAATTTTCAGAAGAAGATGATCAAAATATCTTACGTATGATCTCAACTACGACCCTTAAGCAGTAGCCGCATTTTCAAGATGGCGTTTATAGGTACCAAATTCTAGGCGTGAAAGTACTCGTAATATTAGCTTGGGAATTTCGGAGACTCGATTGAAATTTTTTCTTAATAGTGTCTACCATTCCACAGTAAAGGCAACAATAAGAACTTTCCGATCTGTACTATTCACTGACATTCGTTGTCCATTAGCCAGCAGTACTGAGTATTCTGTCTTCCTACGAGTAACTGTCATTTTCTGACCAGACTTTTCAAAACTCTTGCGTTTCTCTGCCAAAAATTCTGAAATTCTTCCATTTTCTTTGTAATAGTAACTGATGTAGATACTTTTGGTTTGTATAATACGTATATGAAAACCGTTTGCCTCCATAAGTACTCCTGAGCCATACAAAACAACCTCCATGACTCTAGTCCGCAAGCGAACTATACCGACCGAGAGACCGCCGCTTGTCGGCTAAGTTAGTGCTAACTTTAGCGGATAGAGGGTGTCGCGTGATCAGCGCAACGGATCCCCAGGGTCGTTAATCTCGGTTTTGTAGAGCAGACCCGCTATTTCCTTAAAATAGCTCCTCAATGATCCTCACGAGGCTGAAGAAACCCCGTTCCAGACCCACTACTTCTCAAAAAATCTGGTAGCTTCTTGAATCGAACCCAGGAACTCTGACCACTAGACCACAGAGGCGGTCAGTACTCCTGAAAACACCTTCAAATAAAAACATAATTCAAAATCTTGAAGATTGTCGCGATGTTCTCTAGTGTTTCCCCGTCCCATCCTAGACTGCGTTCTCTGCAAGCAGCAAGCAAATGAAGCGTGTTGGCACCTCCAGTTTGGCTAACATTTGGAGCATACGGTAGCTTGGAATGCCATGCACGCCCTCCTCACCTCAAGCCCATACTACATAGTCTCTCTTCTAATTGCGCATGAACCCAGAAACGGCCAACGTATGCCACAGGGAAACGGTTAACAAGGCTATGATTGGGTAAGAGTATATGGCAAACAGTGGGTTATCCGATCACTTCTCCTGCCACCATGTGGCATACCATTGAACAACGAAAGTGGCATTTTTATTTCATTTTTCAAAGTGTTAGCTCGTCTGAGAGGAATAACACGAACATACCGCCACTGGATATGAGCCGAAATTCCATTCCTGAGCTGTACGGGCTCTGAATGAAAGGAAGGAATTGTGAGAGGACTACACGTTCCTCAAGTAACAATTTGTAGAACAATGCAGAAGAAAATGAAGACAACAGACACTGACAGACACACTCTGGCATGATTCCAAAAGACATCTGAAGATATCAGCCAAAAGAAAAAGATATCTTCTAACGGATTCCTTAACAGGCCTAAGTAAGCCATTTAGTCAAGAGGAGGAGGAGAAGGAGGGGGAGAAGGACGATGATGATGATGATGATGCAGTGCAGATTATAGAAAAATTAACACATTGATAGAGGGAGAAAGATAGGATAGAAAATCAAATATGACTATTCTGAATAACCTTAACGCAATATGTTAACAGTTGTCAAGGTAAGATAAAAGTAAAGTTGTCCCTGTGCTTGAGTAATTAAGCACCACATCACGAAGGCGTATAGGGGGAGTGAAGGTATAGCTTTCGCATTCTTGAACTCGTTATTGGATACATTTTAAGTGGTCAGCTTCACGCCTCGGCCGCTTTACACCCGGGGAGAGATCTTATGGTACCCATTGGATAGGGGCCTGGGTGGGCCCCCAGAGCCGGTCTCGACGTTATGGAGAAGAAAAATTTTTACCCCTGCCGGGAATCGAACTCAGACTCCTCGGCCATCCGGTCCGTAGCATAGTTGTTGTACCAACTGAGTTGTAACAACAGTCTAAATATATGAAGACAGTAAAAAAGTTAAGCAAGTGAAGCTGTCCCTGTAAAAGGCCGTGGAGGCCCATACGGTTGTGAGATGTAGAACTTCTCACATTTTCTAGACAATCGGCTCATAGATGGCGGTAAGATTGTCAACCTTACGCACCGGCCGCCCTTTACCCCCAAGGAATATTCCTGGTACTCATTTCTGTTAGAGGCTTACTCAACCCCAGGGCCATAGTGCGGCTGGAAGGATTAGGTACATTGAAAAAATCCGCCTCATCGGGATTCGATCCCGCGACCTTCCGACTTGTAGCATAGTGCCTCAACCAACTACGCTACCGCGTGACCCCGCGGCCGGAGCGTAAGGCTGACAATGTTACCACCATATATGAGCCGATTTTCTAGAAAATGTGGGAACCTCAACATTCAAAACCCTATGGGCCTCCACGGTCTCTTACAGGGATACCTTTACTTTTTGACTTTTACTTTACACTACTCTTAAGTTCGAAGAACACAGCACATTTTCAGCGCTATCTACTAGTATCAGACGTAATGACGTTTTATAAATTCCTCGTAATGTTGTGTAATTTCAGGTTTTCGTGGTGGTGAATGAAATGAAGGCTCCAGTCTACAGAGGAGTGATACCACGTAGTCGGACAGAACGTATTGATTGTCTCGAAGGTGCCTTCTTCTTCAGGGTTTATTCTTGTAACCTGAAGAAATTTACGAAAGTGCCTCCGTCCTCACCATAAGGTAAGTTGACTACTGTACCTTGAAGATGGAGGTAGCATGTTACTCCAAAACATTTGTAACATTCTAACAAACTGAACTATGTCTCGTCTTTTACTATTTGAGGTTTGTTGTCCTCGAGGCAATGAATATGAAGAACATAATGGACTGTGATTTGTCACCGCGTAGTTTCATAGATACGTGTAGGTACATGTTTGCAGGATTACGCCACCTCGCACTCCATAACACAGTAATCTTTACTTTTGTATTGGTCTCCAGCACCGTTTGTTTGCTTGCAAATAACACTCAAAACTTTCTTCCGGGTAAAAATAGCCATCCTCTTTCTTCTCGCAGATTTAAACTCCGTGGTCTATAATCCGCAAGCGAACTATGCCGACCGAGTAATCGCCGCTTGTCGGCAAAGTCGGTGTCAAATTTAGTGGATAGAGGGTGTCGCGTGGTCAGTGCAGCGAATCCCCACTGCCGTTAATTTCGGTTTTCTAGACAAGTTTGTCACCCTAACAGTATATTGAAAGTTAAAAGTAAGAGTTCTGATTTTGTATTTTTCTCTCTTCCCCATGAGTTCGTGTCTCACACATCTGAGTATTATCCCCAACATTTTGTTTTCCATGTGCCACCTCTGTTCTCCCCTCGGAGTTAATCCTGTATGCATTCCTGAGTTTACTCAGCTCTTCGTTTTATCATTCTGTGACGTGCTACGTATATGACGTCCAGAAACTCTGACCGCAAGAACGCAGAGGCGGTCTTCCTGCTCAGGAAAGTAACGTTGAAAGTGTCTGGGAATTGGGCGCTGAGATGAATACTTGGACCCACGAAAGAAAAGGTGAACCAAGTAGGAGGTTAGAGGAAATTAAACAACGACAAGCTTCACGGTGTTGGCCCTATTAAGGGGATTATGTCAAGGAGAATGTGAAGAAAAGAACCCGGGGGGTGGGGGCGAATCATTCTCGCGCATGCGTACACAGTTTTAAACAACATATCTCAAGAGGATGCAGATGTAGATGAGAGGTAATGTTACTGTCCCCGTCTTCTTTCTTTGTACTTATGTGCCGGCTTCGCTAGCCCACTGGACTCCTATCAGGATCGTGTTACGGTAATAACTGAGGCAACCGGAAACTGCACACTTGAAGCCAGTCCACTGCTCGAAATCAACAATACAACTTCCACTGTATACATAAAAAAAAAAATCAAACTCCGTGGATTGAGTCCCCAAGCGAACTATACCCACCGAGCGACCCCCGCTTGTTGACGAAGTTAGTGCCAACTTTTGTGGACAGAGGGTGTCACGTGGTCAGCGCAACGGATCCCCACGGCCGTTAATCTCGGTTTTCTAGAACGGTCCACTGTCCACAGACTCTTTATTTATTCAGAAGCGAAATATTATAACTTCCTTTGCAAGCACTGAGTAATATGGTCCTTTAATATTATAAAATTTAACGATTCAAAGTGAATGACTGATGAATTTAGAGAAATATAGGAGTGCAGTCCAGTGACGTCTGGCCCTGATCATTAAATAAGCCCAGTTTCCGAAGACTTATCCTGAGGGAGCATCGCTTCATCCCCCGAGGAAGATTTGAATGCACGGCCTCTCTCCCAGACAAGAATTCATTTCCTATTGGCTGATTTCAACAAGCCAAATTCATCATGCAGTCTGGGCAAGCCAATCACATAACGAACTTTGGAATAAAACAATTCCCAAGATACAGAACTCGGAACCCCATATGTGTGAGCGGTTATTTTTTTTTTTTAGTTTAGTGTCCAGCTACACCCTCCCGAAGACACTTTATGGCAGCTACACATGCCAACAACAAAATTCACTTCTTCGGAAGACTACAGACTTTCCTCCCGTGGTGACCCTGTCCCCTTCCGGCCATCCAAACTGCATGTAAACAAAACAAGGCAGTTGTTTCTGTCCACATACGAAGAAAAGTCATAACATGCTAATAAATCGGTCTCGCCAATAAACCAGTCACCCTTCCGAAATGGCTGAAGAGGACCATAGCGTCCACACAGAAGTGTGACAAGTTTGGACTGCCACACTAAGTATTAAAACGCTATGAGTTATGTGTACTGCTTTCGGCTAACCCAGGATATGGTCCATTATGAAGACGGTAACAGCTCTCGGGTTCCGCATAAGGAAGCCATTTCTTCGCGACGGCGACTCTTCAGATTGTAGTCATGTATGCGGACACTGATGTTTCGGAGACTTATGCTACCTCTTTCTTCCTATCACCCGTTCCAATTAACCTAGCCCGTACTCCATTTGCTCACCCCCTCCATTGTGACTGAGTGACCACCTTCCTTACGTCCTTCCCTGCTGCCGAACCACTTCCTCGCTGTACACAAGACACCATGTTTCTCCGAAACATCGGTATCCCACTACAAAACTACACGATGTCACAATCTGAAGCGATATCTTGACCGGCTGAATAACTATCAGCTCCTCTAAGAAGAAGTTGCAACGTGGGGAGAAATATTTTATTTTGGGCGTCACGCGGTCTGGAGTTGTGAGGGCAGACCAACATCGCTACCATATGTCGCGTTGTGTCACACTGAGCTAACAATAACAGTGTTTGCCATTCAGCCTGATGAGTTCCCCATGCCTGTAAGCCGGACCACCAACGAGAGGCAGCTAACATCTGAGTGCCCTGGGGCGGACCGGCCCTGTGCGAAACCAACGTACAGCATTAGGTTACAGACTGTGCTGTCTTCTTTTGACTTATGGTGTATTCTTTGCGTGAAGCTAATAAAATGGACGCATAATAGTGAAGTAGTGTGTGTTGCTTCATCTCCTAAACTAATCTACGGATTTAGATTAAATTTGATTGGGGGACACGCGGCAACGTAGTTGGTTGAGGCACTATGCTACAAGCCGGAAGGTCTCGGGTTCAGGTCCCGATGAGGTTATTGAATTTTTTTTTCAATTGACATAATCCTTCCGGCCGCACTATGGCCCTGGAGTCGACTCAGCCTCTAATAGAAATGAGTACCAGGAATATTCCTGGGGGTAAAGAGTGGCCGGCGCATAAGGCTGACAACCTTACCGCCATCTATGGGCCGATTGTCTAGAAAATGTGGAACCTCAACATCTCACTACCCTATGGGCCTCCACGGCCTGCTACTTTACTTTACATTACCGTAAAAGTTTTCGTGTGAATGCAGTTGTGATCCGTACTCGCCAGTTATTTGTACGAACGGAAAATCTTGGTTAACTATACTTACGGGTAGTGCTTCTTCTATTCCCCTTCGCATCCTAAGCTCAGCCCAGCCATTTTCTCGGTGGGTACCGGAAGTAAATTTGGTAAATTCACTGGGGCGTGACACTAACCATTCACCACCATCTAAGGCTGACGGTTACAAATGCACAAGGCTACCGAGGCTCACTGTGGATTCCAGTACCAACTTTGCCTTTTACAAGATTGTTATAACCTCTATTATACATGGCGCAGAAAGCAAACTTAAATTTTCGCAAAACGTGGGTAGCCGTGAAATAATTGGCGCATAAGCTATAGATGTAACTGACCTTTAAAATGTTGATTTCAATTATGTTTCGGTATAGAAAACTATAATTTTGGGGCATTTTGCTTCAAGCCGGAAGGTCACGGATTCGATTTCCGATGAGGCCATTGGGTTTTTCAGTTGACTAATCCTTCCAGCTGCATTATGGCCCTGGGGTCGACTCAGCTTCTAACAGAAAAGAGGAANTTCCTGGGGGGGGGGGGGTAAAGGGCGGCCGGTGCGTAAGGCTGACAACTTCAGCTCCGTCTGTGAGCTGATTGTCTAGAAAATATGAGAATCTCAACGTCTCACAACCCTATGGGTCGCTACGGCCTGTGACAGGGATAACTTTCTTTTTTTTAAACTAATTTTGCCTGTGGTTTTATGTGGGTGTGACACTTGATCTCTGACATTAAGGGAGGAACATAGACTCAGGGTGTTTGAGAACAGGGTGTTGAGGAGAATATTTGGACCGAAGAGGGATGAAGTGACGGGAGGTTGGAGAAAACCGCACAATGAGGAGTTTCATAACTTCTACTCTTCTCCAAGTATAATTAGAATGATCAAGTCAAGGAGGATGAGATGGTCAGGGCATGTAGCATGTATGGGGAGAAGAGGACTGCATATAGGATTTTAGTCGGAAATCCATAAGGAAAGAGACCACTCAAAAGAAGTAGACGTAGGTGGGAGGATATTATTGAAATGGATCTTAGAGAGACAGGATTGGGTGATGTGATCTGGCTCGTGATAGAAACCAGTGGAGGTCTCTTGTGAACACGGTAATAAACCTTCGGGTTCGAAAAAGAAAATACTGGGAAATTCTTAAGTAGCTTATCGGCTGGCGACTTCTCAAGAAGGGCTGATCTCCATGGATATCGTTTACCTACGGTGAATATTTAACGAAATACAAGGCGAAGTCATTGTGTCGGTAATGTGCTACAAACGAACATCCAGACATAAATAGCAGTTGATGTGTGTGCTTTATATTACATACTCTCTTGATTGGTGTGGGTGTGTGTGTGAGAGAGACAGTCGGTATAGCTATGGAGCTCTACACTTGTCCGGGTGGCGTTCCAGCTACCACTGTCGTCTGGTCTGACATTTCTGTCTGGTTTCCTTAATCCCTACGAGGATATCGAAGTGGTACGTTAAAATAGATCATGGCCACATTTCAGAATCATCTTTCCATCTCATTCGAAACTATGTAAATTCTACATTAAAACAATGTCGTTAAAAACCTAAGAATCAATCTCATATTCTCTTTTTGTATAATGATTATGACATTGATACTCTATGGTCTATGGTATTCAAATTATGGAGCTGACAAACCGTCGTTAAATAAACTAAGAAAAAACAAACAAAACAAACTCCGTGGCTTGTGTCCGCAAGTGAACTTTCCCCTTCCGAGCGAGCACCGATTGTCGGCAAAGTTAGTGCCAACTTTAGCTGATAGAGGGTGTCGCGTGGTCAGCGAAACATCCCCACTGCCGCTAATTTCGGTTTTCTAGACCGAAGACGCTATTTCCTTGAAATAGCTTCACAATTACCCTCACGAGGCTGAGTGGACCCCGTTCCAGACCCACTACTTCTCAGAAAATCTGGTAGCACTGGGAATCGAACCCGGACGTCAGGGTCTGTATGCAGGAACTCTTACCACTATACCACTGTACTTTAATTCATTATTTGTTAAGCAAGCGTATAACATTTCTGCTACTATGCTGGCAGAAAATTTAACTTGGACTGCTCTGTATATTTTCTAATTCTATTTCTAATAGTGTCCTACATCTTTAATACGCCACTCTTCTGTATATACACAAAATTATCAAATAACCAAACTCTTTTAGACTTCCGTGAAATAACTGTTATTTACATGTGTGGAAACGTACACTGTGCCCCGTATCGTGACAACTCCGTGCAGTGATAGAGACGCCTGTTTACAGTTCCGTTCCCAGTACGCCTCTGTTTGTGTGTGTAAACTGAGTTGCCTTGGTAAACATATCAATGTTTCTAGAGGTACCTTTCATCATTCTGACGTCTGTGAGCATCCGAGCATATCTTTTCCATATGATCACTCATCACTGCCTTTGCGGTTCCTAACCTTGTAGGTAAGCCAAAATACATCATTTTCAAACTGCTGACGTTTCAAAGCAAGAAAAATAATGTTATTGAAATGTGGAAGTCTGAGGGGCGTATAGTTTTACTGGTCATTCTTTATTCGAAAAATAATGGAGTTGCCAATATACATCTGTATGATGTGCAGAAGTTATGATGAAACTTAATCTGCTTCGGATAGAATTCTTCACAGAGGGCTTATTTCTCCTCTCCTCTACTGAACTATATACATAGTACAACTACTATTTTGGAAATGCTTTGATTTGTCTCTCTTCGCAGAGCCACACTCGTAGAATGCTGTCAGTCGCAGCACGAGAATGAGAACACGGTATGAACGAGGATGTGTGGCTCAAGTCTTGGCACAGTAATCACTGCGTCTGCAAAACGCAAATGTGAAGTTGACCACGGGACTAGATTCATACCGTGAAGTCGTGTAAGGGGAACGGATACGAAACATTAAGCATTATCTACCTCGCAGTGCATGAAGGTTAGCGGTTTTACCTTCGAGGGAGCGATACAAAATAAGAATTCGATGGATGCTCCGGTTGTCCTCAGAACCAGCATGAACTTTTGGAGAAAAGAGACATCTTTGCTCCAGCCAAGAATTTAACCTGAGCCGTTGAGCTCACAGTCGCTTTCCTGGCTTCTGTGTCCTGGTTCATAATTACATGTGTGGTGGATGCACTCTCATGTTGCCAGTCGGCATGAGCCAAAGAAGCTAATGGATGTGGATCTGTCAGGAGGCGAAGCATACTCATGTGGGGCACGGTAACGCCCTCTGGTTGCGGAGACTGCGTGCCGCCTTGCGACCGGATATGTGAACCCAGGGAAGTGTTTTCAGGGGGGGGGGGAAGCGGGGAATAACCAGTCTGTTGCATTAGGGATCCGAAATGTCTGACCTCGCTATGAAGCTGAAGGTCAAACCTAAGTCATATTCACAATACTGAAAAACGTTTAATATGAAAGTTGTGCCTTACGAAGGAATCAGTGATTTATGTGACGAATCAGCTTTTTATACGTTTATTCTATTTTTGAGAAACTTGAAATTTCGACTTCAGATCTTGACGTAAAGTCGCGCTGGACCAATGTCATTCAAAACAAAATTGATCACACGACCATCATTGTGGCTCCCCTAAATGTGAAATTTTACCGAAATCCGTTCAGTTGTTGCCAATTAAATATGACAACCACAGCCGGACCAACACACACACACACACACACACACTAAATATCATACCCTCTTTGTTGTGCCTTCATTCGCTGCAAAAATTATAATAAAACAACAAACAAAAAAACACCGTGGCCTATAGTCCGCAAGCGAACTATACCGACCGAGCGACCGCCGCTTGTCGGTGAAGTTAGTGCCAACTTTTGTGGATAGAGGGTGTCGCATGGTCAGCGCAACGAATCCCCAGGGCTGTTAATCTCAGTTTTCTAGACCGGAGCACCTAATTCCTTGAAATATCCTCACGAGGCTGAGTTAACCCCGTTGCAGACCCACTGCTTCTCAGAAAATCTGGTATAGCGCCGGGAATCGAACCCGGACCTCTGGATCTCTAGCCAGGAACTCTGACCACTAGACAACAGATCATGACAATTGCTGTAACTGTATGTAGAACTTGCTTTCTTGATATTTCACAGTAAATCTCAAACTGACATAAGCTGCCTCGCCGCTAAGTGACAGGTCTCCTCTGACAAGACCGGAAAGGACGTGGATTTGCCCCACAGCGGGATGCACAACAGGAGTAATGGCCGCCTGTGTATGCCCAAGAATGGAAATAATGAAATGAAAATTACTAAAGTTTTCCCCTATCGAATTTCAGCAAAACCTATGGATCTGTTTATGGCATGTGTATCCATTATGATGTATTTATCACTGTCTTTTTCGTTATTATGGATCAGTACAACTTAAGATCGGAATTACCTGGAAACTTTCAGTGAAATGATATGTAATTTTAAGAAAATCTTTCCAGCGGTTATGGCGCTGACAAACACGTCTACTCTCTCAGCAGCCACGTACAGGGTCAGAGGCGAAGTCCGTAACTTAAAGTCCTAGGATATGATAATGTGCTGCGTGAGATCGGATATCGCACACCTCAGAGTGCGGTGGACGAGATGCATGAAATGATGGTAGTAGGTGGAGGCCGAAGAAACTTGGAGGAAAAACTACTCCAGTGCCACTTCGTCCATCATGAATTTCGTAAGAATTTACTCAGGACCGTGAAAAGCCAGGAACCAACAGCGTGACATCGGCACACCCNCCCCCCCCACAGGTAAAGTAACCTGACTTTGCTATTATCAACTCCCTCTCGAATCTCTCTCCTGTCTTTTATCTTCCCAAGAATCCGAAATACCAAGTTTTTTTTATTGCTAGTGGGGTGGGACTAAGTCCCTTGTACTGCGGCCACTTCTGGCCTATTGTAGCAGCCCCAGATGATATGTGAGGGTGATTGTGGAGCAGTTGGTGGAATGAAGATTGGCAGGGAAAACCGAAGTACTCGGGGAAAACCTGCCCCAGCGCCACTTTGTCCACCACAAATCCCACTTTATCAGACCGGGGATCGAAGGCGGGCCGCCGCGGTGGGAAGGCAGCGACTAACCACTTGAGTTATGGCGCGGACCTGAAATACCAAGTTACTATTTGTTACGTGATAAGGCTGTTTCACACGAGGGCTATCTGTACGGCGGAATTTGCATCCAGCGATTTCTTCCCATAGACCCTACAGCGCCCTGTTTCTGTCCTCTGTTCTAAAGCAGGAACATCGAGAAGTAGGGCAGTCTGCCTTTGTTCTTGGCGCTAATTTGTTCGTCGTGTTAAATGGCTAGTTTGGTTGGTTAAAGGGGGGGGGGTGTAGAAAAGCAATCAGTTCCGTGACCCGGCGGTTTGTCTTTGTGTTATTCTGTCCAGTGCAACATGCCGACCAGATGCACTCAGAATGAACTGACACTATCCGAGCAGCGTGAGGGTTGCCTCACTAACTCTAGGAGAATGCTGGGATGCTATCCTAGGATAATACTTTTCCCAGGTTCGAATACCACATGTTTTACAGTTTATATCCATTTGTGATCAGTTTACTGACTCTCCCTCGTATCTTGTGGGAGCGTCGCTTCATCTCCCAGAAGGACCTGAATTAACGATATCCGCTCCCAGACAAGGATTATTCTCCATTTGGCTGATTTTAAGTAGTCGGTCATTATGCAGTCAGCATGAGCCAATCACATAACGACTCCTGATAACGAAGCAGTTCCCAGACATAGAACTCGGAACCACGCACACGGGGGCAGTTATATTCTTCAGTTCAGGGTTCGGCTACACCCTTCCGAAGACAAATTGTGAGAGATACGGATGTCTTCAGAAAACTACAGACTTGCTTCCCGTGGTGACATTGTCCCCTCCGGATCACTCAAACTGCATGTAGGTAAAGGTAGTTGTCTTCTATCGAGCTACGGGGAACAAACTATTACTCGCCATTAAACGAGTCGCCCTTCCGAAATGACTACAGGGGGCAATAGCGTCCACGGAGAACTGTAACATGTTTCGACTGTCACAATTTATACTGCTCCAACTCTATCGGTATATCGCTGGGCTGGAGATTGGATGATCGTGGTTTGATTCCCGTCTAGGGAAAGAAATGTTTCTGTTCTCGAAAGCGACAAGACCTGTTTTTGGAGCCCATCGAACCCCATGACAGATGGATACCGGGGTTAATGCGGGCGTACATGTAAAATGACCACTCGACTGTAGCCCTGGTGTTCAGCAGTGGTGTACTTAATTCCCCCCCCCCACACACACACACACACCTCGTTCTTTCCCAGAGGTAAACCGGCCGGGACGTGAAGCTGACCGCTCAACTCCAACTAGTGCCGAGGTGAAGAAAACGTGAATCCATACATCCACTCCCCCATACACTTTCATGGCGTTGTGCTTAATTAGTTAAGCACAGTGACAACCTTTTTACTAATATCATTCTTCCATAGCCTAATTTAGTATTACTGTTTAGGAGAATTTTTCTTTAGCTGAAAAACTATTAAACATCTTCACTCCTTCTAGGTTAAATTTTTAGACTGTGAAACGACTCTTTATGTGTTAATGAATTCGATCTCCGAATCAGTCGGAACGAAGAGACTTGCTGCACCAGAGTTTTCGGGGCTCCAGCTCCAAGTCAGTCGGTCTGTCTTTGTCATTTTGCGGTCCTGTGTTCATAAAGGGCGCTTGCAAGACCCATGCAATGAGTGAGGAACTACGAAACCAAGTAGCTCTAGTAACAACGGGCCTACTTTCCGAGGCGCAGTATGTTGGAGCCGGTATCACTCAACCACGTGCATAGGGGTGATATAGGAAGGCTGAGGGTGTTGGTGTTGAGGAGAATATTTATACCAAAGAGGGATTAAGTGACAGGAGGGTGGAGGAAACTGTATAATGAGGAGCTTCATAACTTGTACTCTTCTCCAAGTAGAATTAGAGTGAACAAGTCAAGGAGGATGAGATTGGCAGGTCATGTAGCACGAATAGGGTAGAAGATGAATGCATATGGGATATTGGTGGGAAAGACGGAAAGAGACCACTGGAAAGACCAAGGCGTAGGTGGGTGGACAATATTAAAATGGATCTTAGAGATATAGGATGAGATGGTATGGATTGAATTGATCTGGCTCAGGATAGGGAGAAGTGGAGGGCTCTTGTGAACACGGTAATGAACCTTCGGGCTCCATAAAATGCTGGGAAATTCTTGAGAATCTGCACAATTGGCGGCTCCTCCAGAAGGGCTCAATTCCATGAGTAAGTAAATAAGTATTATAGCAGGCAATTTTTATATAAAATATAATACATTTATTGCAATATACTTGTCACAAAACTTCTATAAGGGCCTGACGTGACATGTATCAAAAAGCATTAATATTATTTCATAAACTGCAGGTTTATAATTAACACGAAGGTGAAGTTCCAGATAACCTCGGTCATTCTGTCCTTAAATTTATAGAGATAATGATTATGTGAATTAACTGAAGCCTATGTTGTGCCGTATAAGGGGCCAACATGGAGGTAATGCTCCTGGAAGTGGCGGTCATCATGTCCTTAATTATTTATACATACAGCATTTTAATTAGACGAGGTGGCTGCCATGTTCCTGTCGCCTGTACAGCAGTTCGTTTACGTATTACGTGCCGGCAGAAGTCCGAGTGCCCCATCCAGACACTTGTCGCTGGCGTCGGCACTTGCAGCTCCTGTACCTCTGCGCTGTGTGTGTAAAACCACAGCAAGACTGCCGTCCGCTCAGAAGCACTTTCAAGTTTGAATCGCGCCTCGGTAAAGATTCGAGGACTCTTCATACGAATCCTTGACCAACTGTTCAGTTTCGCGAAGTACATGTAATTTTGCTGTCTGCATTCAATCTCTCCCCCCAGATATTGTGAAGAGGCGAACGCACTGCTTTCGCCCAACTGTTGGTTACGTCACAACGATCCCCACCCCGCTGTGTTGGACTAAACTCGAGTGCTGTCAGCATTTTCACCGTATTACCCCATGCAGTGTTAGAGCAGTCTTTCCAAATAAACGTATCATTGTGTTCAGTGTTTTGAGAATCAAACAAGGAATTATATCGTAAATTTTGAGATTCATTTCACTTTTCATTTCTTCCATTTGAATTGGATCACAATCTGACTCTTAGCTCTCTTAATGGTGTAATTCGGTGTTCAGTGATTGCCTCTCCAAACACTAAATTCGTAATGTTAGTGCGTGAGATGGTAAAATCTTGCGCTGATAGAACTTGCGATAGTTGCAGAACCTATTAGGCAGAACTGCCAAAAATAGTCTCTCTGTCTTCGGGCGTCGACATTTTCATAACGACGGAGAGTCAGTAAATAAGTCACAACTTAATATAAAACGCAACTGTTTGATATTCGAAACTGGAAAGAAATATTTGTCGATATATCCTCTACCAGAATTAATACCCTTGTCCCATTGCTTCATCAGTCGTCGAAACCCACAGCATAGAAGCCTTTTGAATGTTATCTCAGTCACTTCCGCACCTGCGTTGCAACCTCTTCGTCATCAGCGAAACCTTTGCCACCCAGCTATGAACCCTTTTATGTGACAAACATTTCTTTGTGAACATCCTTTGCATTAAGTCCTTTTGTCCACAAAAAGCAACGCGCAACAGAATGCTTCTCTTCGATAGTCCTCAAGCATGGTCGCCATTTTGAGTACTGAAAGCAGCCTCGATATTTGAGGCAGAAAGGACGAAAATTTGGCTGGACAGGATCTAACTGCAAATATACGCCTCGTCATAGCTCAAGCGGTTAGTCGCTGGCTTCCCAACGCGGCGGTCTGGGTTCGATCCCGCGTGTGATCAAGTGGGATTTGTGGTGGGCAAAGTGGCGCTGGGGCAGGTTTTCCCTGAGTACTTCGGTTTCCCCTGCCAATCTTCATTCCACCAGTTGCTCCACAATGACCCTCACCTATCATCTGGGGCTGGTACAATAGGCCAGAAGTGGCCGCAGTTCAAGGGACTTAGTCCCACCCCACTAGCAATAAATAAACTGCAAATATCACAATTTGCAATATGCAGAACCAATCTGCAACTGCAGCTAACACAACAGCCTTCCCACATCGCTGCGTAAGAATAGTGAATTTCATTAGGGCGAGTTGTAGAGTTGTCTCCCAAATTCTACCCAACGATCTGAGTTTCGTTGAAGTGGAGACAGATATTAATTCAGTAACTCGAAGAAGTTATGGACCTCCAGCGATGATCCACCCTAAGTGGACTGTGAAAGTATCTGCATACGGTTTGTCCTGAGGGAGCTCTTTGCACTGGAAGAGAGTGAATAACTTAATCATATTATTTGAATCTCAACGCCGGCCGGATCAATCAGTGCTCATTATAATTGGGGACAGATGCCCGCCGGCTGCTAGGTAGTTCTGCAACCTCTCAAAGTGTTCTTCCTTCTCGCTCGCCCAGGCACAGTGCCTCCATTAGCAGCTACGAAACAGGCGACAAATTCGCGCGCTGTGACGTGCTACCACACTGCATGCAAGTACGTGCTTCAGATACCTCAGTAGGGCCCAGATATCTGTGTTTCAGGCCCATGTCCAAAAAGACAAGTATACAAAATAGAATACCAGGAAAATGCGCATTATTTTCAAAATACATTTTATGCGAGTTTGAATTTTTTATTCATCTTTGATTTAATTTAATGCAGACACGAAGCTGTTGTTGCAAAAATCATAACGTTACGTGGGCCTATATTCTCGTGTACCCTAAAATAATTTCGCATCTATTTTGATAAACAGACCGACCGACCGTTCGCCGCTTGTCTGTGAAGTTTAACTTTAAGTGAACTTTAACGGGTAGGTGTCTCGTGGTCAGCGCAACGAATCCTCACGGCCGTTAATTTCGGGTTTCTAGACCGGAGCCGCTACTTCCTTGAAATAGCCCTTCACTTATCCTCACGAGGCTGAGTGGGCACAGTTCCAGACGCACTACTTCTCAGAAAATATGGTAGCGCCGTGAATCGAACCCGGACCTCTGACCATTAGACCACTAAAACTACGGTGTTTCTTTCTTTTTCTTTTTTTTGATAAAGAGGCCTGCACGATCATGTTGAAATATATTTTCCACAGAAGCCGAACACCTTAATGAGATCTACATATACATGTACTGTTATTTACTTACCAGGTTCTCACACAGTGGAAAGATGAACTGGAGCTGCTTTGAGCCTGTATCGGCCAAATGTGGATTCACTACAGACGCCCATTACCAAGTATCATCACTATCCATTCAGTAGTTTCGAAACGAAGCCGATCACAGTGGCCGTGCGGTTTAAAGCATGAATTGTCTTCGCCTGCAATCGTGGGTTCGAATCCAGCTGAAGGCATGGATGTCTGTGTGCGTTTATTTTGTGTCTGTATTGTCCTGTGATGAGGTAGAGGTCTTGCAACGGGCCGAGCCCCCCTCCAAGGTGTCCTACCGACTGTGTAAAAGATAAAGAAACTGAAAAGGAGGACAAGGCCCAACAGAGGACGGTAGAGCAATATACAGGTAGATAGATAGTTTCGAAACGAAACGAAAGAATGCACGAAGAAAAATTACATTCTGGCAAACGCTGCCCAGTGTATGCTTTCTTCATGTATTTAATGAAGTAACTGTTTAGATGAGCCGGTCACGGTAGCCGAGCGGTCTATGGCATGCACTGTCTTCGCTTGCTTGGAAACCGGGATCGTGGATTCGAATCCCACTCAGGGCATGGATGTTTAGTTTGTGTATAGGTAGAGGCCTTGCGACGAGCTGATCACCCGCACAAGGAGTCCTAACGAATGTGTAAGATCTAGAAAAACCGAAGTGAACGGAGAAGTTCATGGAGGTAGGCCTAGGCCCACTGGGGCTGTAGTGCAAAGGAAAAAAAAGCTGTTTAGATGAGGTGCATAGGCCGTTAGCCTGTAATGATTTGGAAGGAGTATGCATCAATTAGGCCATTTTTTTTTTTTCGTTGGTACTACAGCCCCAGTCAGCCTAGGCCTACCTCCATGAACTTCTCCGAGGCCATGGTTTAATTTAACGTATTATTATAACATTAGGGGTACGCGGTAGCGTAGTTGGTTGAGGCACTATGCTAGAAGCCGGAATGTCACATACTCGAGTCCCGATGCGGTGGATTTTTTCAACTGACCTACTCCTACCAGCCGCAGTATGGCCCTGAGGTCAACTCAGCCTCTAACAGAAATGAATACCAGGAATATTCTTGGAATATTCTTGTGGGTAAAGGGCGGCCGGCGCATAAGGCTGACAACCTTGCCGCAGGTTGTCTAGAAAATGTGGGAACCTCAACTTCTCACAACCCTATCGGCCTCCATGGCCTATTACAGGGATACCTTTACGTTTTATTATAACATTTCCTTTCAGGGACTGAGTAAAGCCACAGAATCCTGTCAACACCACCGGATTTCTAGTCGATGTTTGAATCGGAGACCTACCGATGAAGCAAGCAACGTTTCTGTGATACAGGTTATTCATTTGTTTTCGCCATGCTGTACCATATACACAAGTCTTGCATCTTCGAATGAGATATGACAGACTGAATTGCGAATGGTGACTTTAAAGGAATGCAGCAGGAACACTAATTCAGCCTGTCCTACATGATATGGGACCTAAGAACCGCGAAGCTGGCGTGGTTATGGGATGGGAACAACAGTAATTATGATCGCTCCCAAATGTTTAGTGGGTACTGGGACCCATAGCCAAGTGACTCGTGTCTTAACGGCCGTTGTCACCTGGGTTATGGGTGACTCCACAGTTCAGGGCATTCAACTCATCAAGAAATGCCCTATATATATTTTTTTCCTTATTTTTTGGCTCTACAGCCCCAGTGGGCCTAGGCCTACCTCCATGAACTTCTCCGTTCACTTCGGTTTTTCTAGATCTTACACATTCGGTAGGACTACTTGGGCGAGTGATCGGCTCGTCGCAAGACCCCTACCTGTACACAAACAGGAAAAGTCACACACACAAGCTAAACACCCATGCCCTGAGTGGGATTCGAACCCACGATCCCGGTTTCCAAGCGAGCGAAAGCAGTACATGCCTTAGACCGCTGGGCTACCGTGACCGGTGCCCTATATTATGAAGTCCAAATATTCATTACCGTGTTCACTAATGCCCACTACTAGACTGTACCCTGAATTCGTGCACACCCACTTCAAGAGCCATTTAAAGGTCCGTGTATTCCATGCACGCGTTAGCGTAGTTGGTTGAGACCCTATCCTACAAGCCAGAAGGTCGCAGTTTCGATTACCGGCGAGGTCATTGGATTTTTCAGTTGAACTAATCCTTCCAGCCACACTATGGTCGTGGGTTCAACTCAGCCACTAAAGAAATGGGTACCAGGAATCTTCTTGGAGGTAAAGGGCGGCCGGCGCGTAAAGCTGACAAATTCACCGCCATCTGTGAGCCTATTGTATAGAAAATGTGGGAGCCTCGACGTCTCACAACCCTGTGGTCCTCCACGGCCTCTTACAGGAATAGCTTCACATAATTAAGTACAGGGTGCATTTTTTCGTGTCACAGTTTATTTTATATTTTATGCTTTACTTTACGACGATGTTGAATGCTGAGACCGAAGAGGGTTGAATTGTTAGTATGATAGGGAAAGTTATCGAAGGGGGAGTTCATGACCTAACTTTCCCGGAATTTGCCTGGAGGGACCGACAAAGACCACAAAACAGCTCAATCCAGACAGTCGGTGTCCCGTCCGCGATTCAAACCGGGCGCTTCCGGAACACAAGCCAGAGGCTTCGCCGCGTGGGACTACGAGGAGCCACGGCTGATCGCGGTACAGTAGCGATTAAGGCGAGAGCTTCTGAAGAGGCAAGCCCGCAGGATATCGCAATAACAAGCCAACACACACACATACAGAGTATTTGCATAATGTTCCAATTTACATCTGGGCCTGACAGGCCGCATGGCTCCACCCATCGCCGTGTGGCAAGCTCCTCCTCTTGCAAGGGTGGAACAGGGGGTGAACAACAGAGATGAAGAATGAAGGGGGAGGGGGATGTACAGCGAGCAGGGGGAGAAAACAGAGGCAGCTGACAAACTATTTTACCGCATTTTCGTTCCGTCTAGCAAATTGTTTCCCATCCGAGTTCAGAATGAGGTGTTCCAAACAAGTTGATTACGGCTTGGCTGGGTCGCAGTTTCAATTACGTTACAGATAGGACCCCCCCCCTCCTTCCTTCCTTCGTCAGATTGAATCTCCCTGCCGGTCGAGATTGAGTTTAGGAACCTCCGAGAGAAGTTTTACAGAGTATATCATAGGTACGGTCGGGTTCGCGCACAAAGGGACCTTACCCTCAAGCAGATGGCGTTGTCGCATCCTTCTCAGCTTAAGACTGGAAGGATGCTTCCTTTGAACCCTTTCATTTAGTGTCCTGTGTCGTTTCGCAAACTATGGTTTGCGGACCACATGTGGCCCGCAAAGGGTGTGCAGCGGGGTTTGTGAAGGTCGCCACTCCTGCTTTGTGTTCCCACCCCTTGCCTTCTTTGCGCAACTTACGCGATATATCGATATTGTGGCCTCTTCATCTACATGTTTCGGCGTAACTGTCCGTCATCAGGTGTATAAGATGATGGATTGAAGGAACTTCCTGCTCTGCTATTACTCTGTTCTGTTTTTCTTTTTTCTTTTTTTTTGTAAATGCTTCTGAATATTCTAGGATACAGTTGGATGAGGCACTATGCTACAAAGCAGAAGGTCGCAGGATAGAATCCTGATGAGGTGGATATTTTAAATTGACCTGATACTTCCAGCCGCACTATGGCCCTGAGGTCGACTCAGCCTCTAACAGAAATGAGTACCAGGAATATTCATGGGTGTAAAAGGCGGCCGGCACGTAAGGCCGACAACCTCACCGCCATCTGTGAGCCAGTTGTCTAGAGAACATGTGGGAACTTCAACATCTCACAACCCTATGGACCTCCACGGCCTGTTACAGGAATACCTTTAGTTACTTTTATTAGGTAATGCACGTGTCTGGTGTTGGTTTTTGGTTTATACCGTTATTCTATATGTGGCTGTTTTGGGCGTTTCTCTAGAATTCGATATTTCCTAATTTCTTATGCGCTAATATTGAAAATATTCCTCTAACATAACCTGAGGCAAGAAGTTCTGGGAAGAATTAATTGCTTACTTTCAGAGTCAGTCAGAGTTACTTTACGACAGGCTAATTGCCGGCAATCAGTTCGTCTAGGCGTCAAGTCCCTTGAGGCTGACGATCAGAGAGTTATTTTATTTTGCAACTTAACCCCCTGTGGTCTAGTGGTCAGTTTCAGTCTACAGATTCAGAGGTGCTGGTTCAATTCCCGGCGCTACCAGATTTTCTGAAAAGTAGTGGGTCTGGAACGGAGTCCACTCAGCTTCGTGAAGATAATTGAGGAGCTATTTCAAGGAAATGGCGGCTCCGGTCCTGAAAACTGAGATTAGCGGCAGTGGGGATCCGTCGCCCTGACCACGCGACACCTGCTTCCCGTTAACGTTTGCACCAACTTCGCCGACAAGCTGCTGTCGCTCGGTCGGTATAGGTCGCTTGCGGACTATAGGCCATGGAGTTTTTTTTTTTGTATTTATAGATAAGAAAATGGATAAAAGGACTTTAACAGGACACACTTTTACAAGATTATGAGAAAAGAGAACTTAAATAGCAAGCAAAATGGAATATAGGAGATCACTGAAATGATTGCAGATGTTAGGATTCTTAATGTCTGAAACCCGCCTCAATAGGCCCAACAGGAGTACCTGAAAGGGCAATGCTTATAATGATGATAGAAACCCTCACAGAAAGGGTAACTCTGAAACTTATAAAATTAAAATTACTCGTGTTCTTATGTTCCAAATCGGTGTTCTCTTATATTTTACGATGAAGTTAATTATATATATCCACATGAGTCGATAGCTTCCTGAATCTGTCCCTCCTTCCAATGTACTGTACAGATTTCTGTATCTTGAGTCAGTTTTCACATTCTCTGTTGGAAACAGGAATTGCACTGAGATTACATTTTCATGCGGCTTCCTACTAGTTTGTGTGCATTATCAATCCTGTGTATGATATTTTTTTTCACCTTGGAACTACAGCCCCAGTGGGCCTAGGCCTACCTCTATGAACTTCTCCGTTCACTTCGGTTTTTTTCTAGTTCTTACACATTCGGTAGGACTCCTTGGGCGGGTGACCAGCTCGTCGCAAGGCCTCTACCTGTACACAAACACAGAAAAATGCACACACACAGACTAAATATCCATGCCCTGAGTGGGATTCGAACCCACGATCCCGGTTTCCAAGCGAGCGAAGACAGTACATGCCTTAGACCGCTCGGCTGCGGTGACCGGTGTGTATGATATTAGCGTAGGTTATTTTTAATTGAAATGTGTTTGCCGTACTGATAGCTGAACACGATAACATGGATCAGTATTGTATACAGTTCCCCTGTTTCACTTGTGCTGACTTATGTGATTTGTCTTTACTTTGATTTATTAATTTGAACGCTAAGCTCTGTTAGAAAGAGCTTTGTTGATTCTGCCACTTGTTTTGTTATGACATGTCTGGTGTGTTGGCTTCACAATGGGTATACATTTGTTCGTTGACTGACGCGCTTGCGGCTGCTTATGGTTCACCGTATTTATTACGGGAGGTAAAACCTTGTTGGCTTAGTTCATGATGACACTGCTTTCATGGTGAGGGTTTGATTCTCGGCAGTGAATTTTGAAATTTGCTGTTATTGCCTGCTTCCATGATGGGTCCTGTGTCCCATTCAGCCTTCCTCGAGCAGTGCCATGTGCTATGTATGTCTCACCCTCTCAGGATAACGCATAATCGGATCGGATCGGATATATCGTGTTCAGACCCTGCGCAACAAATTTATTGGGTCCCTGCAACGACGGAGGGGGAGGAAGAGAAAGCGGAGAAGAAAGCGGAAGAATTATGAAGGAGATTAGGGGGAAACACGGTAGATGAGAAGGAAAATTAAGTTAAAACAAAAGAAAAACAAAAACAAACTCTGTGGTTTCAGTCCACAAGAGAACTATACCGACCGAGCGACCGCCACTTGCCGGCGAAGTTAGTGCCAACTTTTAGCTGACAGAGGGTGTCGCGTGGTCTCCGCAACGAATCCCTGCGGCCGTTACATCTCGGCTTTCTAGACCGGAGCCGCTACTTTTCCATTTAAGTACCTCTTCAGTTATCCTCGCGAGGCTGAGTGGACCCCGTTGCAGACCCACTACTTCTCAGAAAATCTGGTGGCGCCGGGAATCGAACCCGGACCTCAGAATCTGTAGCCAATAACTCTGACCACTAGACCACAGAGGCGGTCCAAAATTAAGTTAGAGCCAAAGAAAAAGAAGTAGATAAGAAATGAAGAACAAATGTACTGACGATTTGACCTGTTTCTCCTTCTCATTTCGGATTAGTAACGTTTGCAGGTGTCTCTCTGTGTAGCCGGACTGGAGGTCAAGCTCTCTTCATTCTTACGCTCAGCACTGCGTGGAAATGAACACGTCTGCTTCGCTTTCTGTCATCTTTGCTTCTGGGGAACTGAAAAAAAAAACACAGTGTGGTTAGATGAGCCCCAGAGCCGGTCTAAATGAGTTGGTGGCAGAGAAAGAAATCCTTCCTTGCATAGAATAAAACCTATCATTTTGTCATAAACTGGTACCCAGTGTTCATCTCATCGAAACTGTTTATTCTGATAGATCTGGAACATGTACTGTCTTCGCTCGCTTAGAAACCGGGATCGTGGGTTCGAATCCCACTCAGGGCATGGATATTTAGTTTGTGTGTGCGTTTTTCTGTGTTTGTGTACAGGTAGAGGCCTTGCGACGAGCTGATCACCCGCCTAAGGAGTTCGTGGAGGTAGGCCTAGGCCCACTGAGGCTTTAGTGCCAAGGGAAAGAAGATAGATCTTGAATCTGCTCTAATATTAGAAGAATTCCACTGTCAATCTTATGCGCATGCTCGCGAGGCTGACAGAAGGAAACATTAACTCAATTCCTCTATCTTTTATGAATAACGTAAATACTGCAGAGAGCCTACGGGATATTAAGTTTCAGAGCAAAGAAAAACTGAAGCACACGGCTGTTCTGCAGCGGACAGACGGGAAGGAAACTGTAAACACAACATACCCTGCACAACCCTATCCGTGTCATTTACGTTTCAGCGCTACTTAAAAGATCAAACGGTTATTTTTGGGCACTGGACATTTATGCGAATTAAGACACAAGCATATAAATTATACAAGGAGATCTGGAATGAGCCTCCGAAACCACGTTTCAATGAATTCTGAGCCTTAGGAAGCGTGTCATATGTGACTGTCAGGAAGTGGACTCCTGCGACGTGACAGTGGAGGACTCAACTTCCCACCGATGGGGTCCAAGGCCCGCAGTTTTGTTCTTAGCGACAGGCTGGCTGATGAGTTGAACTCGCGTGGGAAAATAAACATAATCACGATCTAAGAATATTGTGACATGACGCGTGAAAGCCGGAATAACGGAGCCAGAGTAGACGTTCGTTGCTATGCACGACTCGATAAACAGGTTATCGCGGAAATGAACACATATCAAACGATAGAAGAACTACCGTTTCTGTGCAACGGCGAGGTAAACACATCTCTGTAACAGCAGAGAAATTATTAGGAAATGGTGTTTTCTGTGGGGGCCGCCTCGATGCTATATTACGAGGAACTCGGGCAGCTGAGAGGAAGAGGGTATTAAACTCGTGTGGAGGCGGGGTTGAATACCTCCACCGTGACCCTGCGAGTCGTAGGAAGCGACAAAAAGGGAAGCCTCAAATCTGGGATAGTATGGGACTCGAACCCGAGAAAGACTCCGCTGGCAAGGACCAGCAACATAAACAAAAGACAGACCCGTTCTCTCGTCAGAGAGGGCGCCACACAAAAACAAGACCGTAACTGTCCAACAGTAATGAGTACCTGGTCAAGAGCACCAGATGGGGTTCGACGCCAGGGATTACTGACTGACCATCAGTCGAAATGTGATTTTGACTTTGACTTGAATAGATCCAATCCCATATGGAGGGGGTTCGAATACCTCCACCGTAGCCCTGTGAGTCGTAGGAGGCGACTGTAGCGCCGACAGAGTATTCCTGCTTCTCCCACTTTCGAGCAATGGACATGGAAACAAATTTCGTGGTAGAAGGTAAAGCTGTCCCTGTGCTTAACTAATTAAGCACTACGCCATGAAGGCGTATGGGGGAGTGGATGTATAGATCCACATTCTCTTGACCTCTGCTCTAGATGGAGGTGAGTGGTCGGCTTCACACACCGGCCGCTTTACCCCCGGTAAAGAGCTCCCATGTGGAGGTTGGATGGATCCCAGAACCTGTCTGAACGACTTAGAGAAGAGACAATTCTTCACCCCACCTGGAGTCGAACTCGACCCCTCGGTCGTTCAGCTGGTAGCCAGTCGCTATCCCGGTCGCTCCCTGTGGTAGTTGGGATAAAATCCACACTGCTGGCGAGTGGAGTAGTGGAAGCTGACATCCCTATTCTGTACTCAGTCAGACAGCAGCGTGTACTAACAGAAAGAAAAGTAGGAGAGAAGAATATAAGAAAATGAAAGAACGGACACAATAAGAAGGAAAGGGAATGAATTAAATGAATGTAGGGGTGGGGAAAGGAAGGGAATTAGTCTTGGCAGGCGGTCAACTTCACTTTCAGTGCAAGCGTGTGTACGTTTTCTATTGATCGAGTTGGGCTTTGGGAAAGAGCCACATGTGAGGTACGGGGGGGGGGTTATATCTGGAGAAAGCTAGGAAGATGTGTTAGTCCGTCGTTCAGTCATTAACTCTTACCCTATATCATTTCCCAAATCGAATAGATTGGATTAGATTCTTTTTTTATTAAAATCCCTTAATTTTATTTGCCGTCGTCCAAGCACATCAGACTTGCTGCTAAAAAAATTGTGAGCTTAACACAGCCCTGGCCGTCGAGCTGAATGTGGGGCCAGTTACAGGGAAACAGAACTTTGCAATTAGCGAAATGCATAGCCATTTATATTGTAGCATGTAGAGTCGTTGCTATGCAACGATCTCGAGATGGACGGAAATATCAGATCCACTTCTGGGCAACGTCTCGGTAATTACGTTCCCGCAGCAACAGAGACGAACGCAGTCCGAGTCGGGCCCCGATGCAGTGGACTTATTCAATTGCCCTAATCCTTCTACCCTCACTATGCCCCTGGGGTCGACTCACCCTCTAAAAGAAATTAGTAAAAGGTAAAAAGTAAAGGTATCCCTGTAACAGGCCGTGGAGGCCCATAGGGTTGTGAGATGTTGAGGTTCCCACAATTTATAGACAATCGGCTCATAGATGGCGGCAAGGTTGTCAGCCTTACGCGGCGACCACCCTTCACCCCCAAGAATATTCCTGATACTCATTTATGTTAGAAACTGAGTCGAACCCAGGGCCATAGTGCTGCTGGAAGGATTAGGTAAACTGAAAAAATCCACCTCATCGGGATTCGATCCCGCGACCTTCCGGCTTGTAGCACACTGCCTCAACCAACTACGGTACCACGTGCCCCCCCCCCATGTATGTAAAATAAACGCACTAATATTTTTAAAAGTTTCATGAAGCACAAATGGGGTTTCTATCTCCTCACCAGGGGTTGCACGACTAGACCGCTATACCCAAATTAACCTTTGTCAGACAGAAGTCCTCAGGACAAACGACGCTCTTTCTGCATTAAAAGAAATAGAGTCGACTTAAGAAATACAAATTTAATTTTCTTTATTAACTCCTTCTGTATATTCCTCTCTTCTTCATATTCCCGTTTATGTCTTTACCTCCTTTCCATTTTCTTCTTCTATTTAACGTTACGCAGTCTCTCTCGTGTCAAATTACTACAAACTTTGACTTACGGTCTGTGATGTTAGGACGACGACGACGCAAGGACGTCTCCCTTAATTTTTTATGGCGTTAAGTGGAATATAAAGAAAAGCACTGCTCTTTGGTTAAAGAAATCTGCTTCACTGCAGCATATGAAGGTATGCTGCAGAGGGTGACAGGAGGTTGGAGAAAACTGCATAGTGAGGAGCTTCATAACTTGTACTCTTCGCCAAGTATAATTGGAATGATCATGTCAAGGAGGATGAGGTGGGCAGGACATGTAGCACGAATGGGGGAGAAGAGGAATGCATAGAGGATATTGGTGGGAAAGCCAGGAAGAAAAAGATCACTGTGAAGACCAAGGCGTAAGTAGGTGACAATATTAAAATGGACGTTAGAGAGATAAGATGGCATGATATGGATTGGATAGATATGGTTCAGGATAGGGACCAGTGGAGATCTCTTGTGAACACGGTAATAAACTTTCGGGTTCCATAAAATGCTGGGAAATTCTTGAGTAGCTGCAGATTTGGCTTCTCCTCAAGAAGGGCTCAGCTCTATAAGTAAGTAAGTTCTAGAAAACGTCAAAAAAGAAAATGGTCGCTTTAATTGAGTGAAACGTGAGCTTCAGCATACCAGTTGCTACAATACAGCACTTGGTTAGTGCCTCGCCTCCTCTTTGTTGTAGGAACGTAGGTTCATATATGTTTCCGTTACTGCTCTTTGAGACTCGAGGTATGAGAGAGATGCCAGTTTTTGTGGAGTAGAAATTTTCTGAAAATGCAGATATATATTTGATAGAAGGCAATTATATTGTTTCCTTATTTTTTCTCATCTTTCTTTCTCCTATTCTCCCCCTTTTTGATCTTCTGCCTCTTCTTTTCATCCTTCCTATTCTCTGTTTCCACCTTCATCTTTCTTCCTCATATACTGCCCCGCATTCAGTAACTGCAAGAAATGTTGACATGTTCCGAAAACATTTCAGCCGTTGATGAACTACACAACTTGTGTCATTTGTATCCTTTTGTTTGTTGTATTGTTTCCGAGGCAACGGTAATCAAACAATGGTTTTTGCGTGTTCGTCATAGGCTTTCGAACACATGTTGATTTTACTGATGCGAAAAGGTAAAACAACAGATTCCGGATGTGGGAGAGTGAGGACCGCCTTTCCTTTCCGCGCCTGCGGTTGTACAATTTATAGACGTGGGGACCATAACCTGCATCAGACGGTGGAGGGGATTCCCTTGCTATATTTCTTAGGAGCAATTATTTTCATTCTGTCCCGCCATTGGTTGAAGGATTGCCCTGTGTACACACCCCTCTGCCTCCACCTCACCCTCCAGCCCTCTGATGGGAACGAAGTTAGTTCATTATCATCTGTAATTCTAGCAGTTCTCTGTTTAAAACTCAGCCACGCGTTTGGCTCATCAAACGGCTGGAGGGGGCCGATTCTTTGTAAAGAAATAAGATTAAGCTCTCCATCATTGTCTTCCTACTTGGGCAGATATAGCCTCATTATCCGTCTTGTAACGTCTGCAAGAAAAATGCGCGATCTAGTGTATTATTTTGTTTGAGTCGCGCCTGGAGGGACAAATGATTTTATAAGATCAATTTCATCATTTCAAGTCAGTAGCATTCATGTTGTGCTATGAACATTCAATTCTTTATTTTTCGAAATGATTACTATAACAAAATTTACTTTTTATAATGGACCTGACGAATTAAATCTTGACAAGAAAGTAATTAGATTTATTCTCTGTGTATCCACATTTACTGTCGGTTGTTTTTTGTGCTGTTTGTATGATGTTCCATCCTTCCATCGCGCAGGCCTGTAAGGAAAGTTGGGGTTGTGGCATCGTCGTAGGCATGAGCATTCTCTTTGGTAACCTTCAAACCTAATTACAGATTCTCACCAATGTTTCAAGTCCTCTCTTCACAGACTCACGTACAGAACTGACTTGGTCTCTCCAGTTGTCTTCTTTATAACTCCTCGGCACGGACCGCGTAGAAACACCTCAATTCCAGCAGTACCTGTATTCTTGTTTGCGTCGATTCTTTGCTGCGGGGAAGTGTTTACCGAGCCGTTGCCTAGAAATGGGTCTGGTATATTTTCCTATCTCGCTCTCGTGTTATTATAGTAAGGGCTCTACAGGCTACAGTATGCATATACCACAGATCATTTGCTTGCTACATGCCCCGCCTATCTCAACCTGAATGGCTTTATCCCTGTGTAATATGGCAATGTTATCCCTGTAACAGGCCGTGGAGGCCCGTAGGGTTGTGAGAGGTTGAAGCTCCCACATCTTGTAGACAATCGGCTCACAGATGGCGGTAAAATTGTCAGCCTTACGCACCGGCCGCCCTTTACCCCCCAGGAAGATTTCTGGTACTCATTTCTGTTAGAGGCTGAGTCGACTCCAGGGCCATAGTGCGACTGGAAGGATTAGGTCAATTGAAAAAATCCACCTTATCGGGAATCGAACCCGCGACTTTCCGGCTTGTAGCATAGTGCCTCAACCAACTACGCTACAGCGTAGCCCTCTCTGTGTAATATATGTCTATAAATTTATTATTTAACTGTAATTTAATTGGCGACGCTGTCAGTAAGTCAGTAGCCTATAGCGTCGAGTGATAATCGGAAAGGATATGGAAGGATGTGTTGTCCCGGCATTTGCCTGGAGGTCCTGACGAAATGAAGCCTCACTCACAATAGCCTGTGTCCCGCCTGAGGTTTCAACCGAGTACCTCCTGAACAATATCAAAACTGTGAAGAAAGGAGTCTTGTGGGATCTTCAGGGAAGATGGAGGCGATACGTCCCTCCGAAACGTCGGTTAACACCACATATACACGGTGCCAAATCTCAGAAGACTCCTCTCTTCATAGTCACCGCCGTGAAGGCCTCAAATCTTACAATGTCAAAACTGTTACCGCATGATTCACATTTTCTCAGCTTAAAATTTAGCAGTTGTAAATATGGCGTCGATGCAATACTTTGAGGTGTGTTTTGGAAATATAATGAACTTGGAGTGTATAGGCCCACCAATTAAGTCAGCTGGTACACTGCTGACATTCTCTTAATATACGACTCACTGTTAGCCTCTTAATCATCACAAATTTCTTTTGTAACCTTTATTTTTGGCAGAAAATAACCGTCTTTCTTTGTATCGCCTCATAAATCTGGTTAAAAGAGATGAACTTGCTATCTACCCTCCTTATAATTAGCGCTGCCCTTGTCTAGAGATCTGTCTGTGATATTAAGGATAAGCCTTAGGGACAACATGTGTATTTGAAGCACACCGTTAAGTACAACTGTAACTCATCACGTATACACGTATTGCATATTATAGTTCATAAGCGAAAATAAACCAACATGTGAAAATATGTCTTTATTTTTGACAAGTACACAATGGTACTTAGTCCTGTAATTAAATGTACGCACATTGTCCTGTATACCGAACTGTTCATTATTAGTTCAAGGATACATTGTTGAACGTGCGGTCAATTTGAAAGCAAGACAATGCTTACAAATTTGTAGGTAGAAAAAAAGAACAATTGTCCATTGCATACTTACTAGGACTGTTATTTATTGCTAACATTGAGGGGTAAACAAATTCACAAACTATTTCTAAAATACTTTCGGAATTTTAGTTATTTATGAATTATTAAGTCTGTCAGCATCTCTGGTCAGAGTTCCTGGCTGCAGAGCCAGAGGTCCCATGTTCGATTCCCGGCGCTACCAGATTTTCTGAGAAGTGCTAGGCCTGGAACAGGGTCCACTCAGCTTTGTGAGGATAAGTGAGGAGCTATTTCAAGGAAATAGTGGCTCCGGTCTAGAAAACTGAAATTAATGGTCGTGGCGATTCGTTACGCTGAGCACGTGACACCCTCTATCCGCGGCCCATGATCGCGTATCTTAGAGCAGTATCTCAACATGTGAAGCGAAGCTACATCAGAAAATCACGACAAGTAAAAATATTTCGGGATTTGGAACAAAAAGCTGTTTTAGTCGTCAATAGTTTACTCTTTTCTGCATGTTAAGAGACTGGATTTCCTTGGACAACAGTATGAATGAATGTATAAGGGGTGGACCTTCTCGGCCCTTGTACCGTGACCTACAGTGATCTGTTGTGCCTTTGGACAACAGTAACGCGTTAGCGCAAATCCTCACTTTCCCTGCCGCTCTTTCACACAACGAACAAGACATGTCGATCTCCTGCGACAGGTGATGCAGTGACTTTGGAGGTGAACTCATGTCCTGCATGGTTTTATCGGCTTTGTCCGCAGGACTGCTTAGTCTCCTGTTTTCGAGCCACGTTCTGGATGAATCTCTGTCATTATTTTCGAATAAAGAAACTCCATGGTTTTAGTCCGCAAGCGAACTTTACCGACCGAGCGACCGCCGCTTGTCTGCGAAATTAGTACCCGATGTTCCAATAAGGAAAAGAATTCTGATACCTGCCTAACATTGTTTTGGGGACGGTGTACCCTTAGTACAAGAGTACAAGGCAAACACGCTACTGAGCCGTATTTTTTTGCTCCCTCTCGCTCCATTTTGGAGCATAGGGCCGATTTCTCAGTTTCAATGATCCTTTTCACAGACGGTAGGACTCCTTGGATTGGTGATCAGCTCGCCGCAAGGCCTCTACCTAAACATAGGGCAACACAAGCACATAATAAACACATACACACACCAATTATCCATGCCTTATGTGGGATTCGAGCCCACGATCCCGGCTTCTGAGCGAGCGAAAACACTACAAGCGTTATGTAGGCCGCAGACCGGCATGCGTCAAAACATGTAACAGTCAAGACGCGATATCTGCAACGTGACGCAAAGAAAGGAGCACAGTTGAAACGAATGATATTATGAAAACCGCCGCACACCGGTCTGAGTCACGATGCTGACGTCATGACTCAGACATAAGACAGTATAGCGGAACTGGTGGGAAGGCAGACACAGGACCAGGATTGCAAATCACGCAGTGCTGACAAACTTTGTTTTTAATCGGTAAATTAGTGCTTGATTTATAATTACTAATTCTGGGCCTCCAGAAGTAGATCACCCTGTATAAAACAATACAGTATTTTGGAAGGCATATACTGTTTCGCTCGCGTGGAAACCGGGATCGTGAGTTCGAATCCCACTCAGGGCATGGATGTTTAGTTTGTGTGTGTGTGCGTTTTTCTGTGTTTGTGTACAGGTAGAGGCCTTGCGACGAGCTGATCACCCGCCCAAGGAGTCCTACCGAATATGTAAGATCTAGAAAAACCGAAGTGAACGGAGAAGTTCATGGAGGTAGGCCTAGGCCCACTGGGGCTGTAGTACCAAGGTAAAATAATAAAAAAAATAATTAGAATTCAACACTGATGAAGAAATTATGCATTCAATATAGGGAAACTCTTGTGTAACTGAATTTTGTGTGGCCGAATTAATTATCATTTTCACTATCTGACGTTCCAAGTGCCAGAGGTGGGACGCGTCTCACCATTTGAGGAACAGTAGAGTGACAGGTACGGCAGTATCTCAGCTGTGCTAGGATGACGATATTTCGCATTTCTGTTGCCTCTGAAAACTTGCAAATTCATGTTGGCTCATGTTTGGTACAAACTACACGAAACCCGTATATCACAGAAAACGCTTTCTATATAGAGCTGCAGGGCGGTTATAAGCTGATGTTGCGAGCACATTCTGGTAAATAATTATTGTTTTAATCTTGCTGATGTGGGTACACAAAAATGTTGTAAATAAGCTACGAAAAACAAAAATAATTGCAGTTAATCTCTTTGTCTTCTCGAGACAAGAGGATCAGTAGGTAAGACCCTTAAGTCTTGCTAAGATATCACGTGAGTAATATTCCGCACTAAACTTGTATAAAAATGAAAAGAAAAAAGAGATATGAATATTATTGTCGTGTCCTCGTTTCTTCCTTTTACATAAACTTACTTTGTTTCCTTGGGGTTAAAGTTTTGTGACTCGAGAGCTTAAGCACACGCCTTGCGCAATGGTAACTGACAAGAGATGGCTGTATGGCCCTTTCATACTCGCTTCTATTCCTGTGGATTGCAGATTTTGAGAATAGAACTCACATAACAGATAATTTTCTTCCTCTTCTCTTCTTATCCTCCATATGTTCTACCTTATTCCTCTCATATCCCTTTCCTTTTGTGCTTCTACTTCTCTGGATTCTCTTACCTTATTCTTCATTTCCTCTACATTTTCTATCTCCTCTTTCTTTTCCCTTGTTTTTCTTCTGCTCCATTAGCTTCTTCATCGCCTCTTTCTTTCTTTTCCGACACCTTCTGCTCGTCTTTCACTTTCCCGCTCATCATCTTTTCTCTATTTTCTTTCTCCTTCATCACCTCCCACTCAAACTTGCGTTCAGGGTCTGAAGGTTCGACCACACAGAGCGCTACGTACGCGATGCACGCTAGGTATGCTATGTTCGCTATACGAACAGAAAAATATCTCCCTTTATTGCCAATATGACTGGCCACACAGACTTCCGTACTCTACGTACGCTGTGTTCCCTATGTTACCTGTGTCGCAGAGTGTACACAGCGTACGTAGCGTACGTAGCGAACATAGCGTAGCGCTCTGTGTGGCCGAACCTTGAGAGGGCTATATGTATGTACAGACGAGAGCAAAGGACTTCCTTTTACACGATGAAGTCACTTTGATTAACTGCGCTCTTTGTAAGCTCATTGGCAGTCCCACTGAATCTCCTAGGATTTAACTAAAGATTTCAGGAATAGAAGCCAGTCCATTTTATAGGGCTTCTTCATGGCAATCAAGGAATGACAGGCTTTCGTATAGTACTAGATAAACCATTTCTGTCTCCTAGCCATGTCATAATTGCGAATTTAATTCCCAAACGTGGGTTTTTAATATTATACTTTGAGGCCTCTAAGCACACAATTGCGATCGTGAGGAGGAAGACAAGAGAAGATGAAAAAGAAAGGGTGAAGCAAACAAAGAAGATGAACGACAAGAGGAAAATTAAAATAAAAATGCCAGTATAATGTTGACGAAGAATAATACATAAATAAAACTAATACGATTATTGTCTCTGTGACGTTTCGGTGCCCACATTTTTCAGACGTGACTTCTTCCTCATGATCTGTGGTTATGAACTTTGATTTATTTCCTTCCGTAAGCAAAAGATCCTCCGTTAATTTCATCTGGCTGTGGTGCCTTTGCGTGATCCGCGTAACCCGGGGTTTAATCTTGACCCTAACTAATGAAAATCTGAGGGAGGGTGTTTGAAAAGGGTCGCATTGTGTAGAAACGACCCGCGGATTCTGAGTCAACACCCAGAACAAAAGGGCCACGCTTCGTCACCTAATTGACCTACAAGCCCTTCTTTGACTACCCGATCACTAGGCAAGTGCTACTTTAATATTCCACTCGAAGCGAGAGACGGCAGGCAAAACGGACATGTCGAAAGTAGATGCGTCCCTGCACCTACCCTGCCGACATTTATCACAGTTTTGCCATAAAACTGTAGGTAACTGGGAGGTTAAGTAGTTAAATTACTGACTAAAACACTGATTAGCGTATTAACCGATCAAGCCTTTTATTGAAGAAAGCAGTCTTCTGGGATGTGGCGCCGTGGAAACCTCAAATCTTACACAAGCGTTTTATTATTTATGACCTATCGAACTAGCAAATTACGGGTAAGGAGATCAACCCTTGCTTCCCTAAGATTTCCTCACGTAACATTCTGCAGTCTAAGATTCGACGTGTTAATTCTGGTTATCTATTTTCTGCACGCCCAGCCCATCGTCATCAACATAACATAATAACAAGAAATTCTGAAATAATGATGAAACACCTTATTAGATTGCATAGTAATTCAATTCAGTTCATTATTATTTATGTGCCGAGTCAACAGCCACAAGGCCAGTTACAGACGCAGCACAATGTAGATACAGGTAATTTCATTATGGACAAACACAGTACAAAGTCAAAGACAAATTACAGGCAAGCACTGGAGGAAAATACAATAATGCAGACAAGTAAACAAACAAACAAACAAATAGAGCAATTGTAATAATTTCATTAATTCATGTATAAGTTGTTATTGAAAACTTAGGAATATGAAATACAAATATTTAGAAATAATAGTAATAATAATAATTCAATTCAGCCCAATTCCTGTTTAATACGTGCAAATTTAACAGCTCAGAGGGCACGAGTACGTAGAACACAATAATAATAATAATAATAATAATAATAATAATAATAATAATAATAATAAACTAAAAAAAAATAAGAACTCCGTGGTTTTAGTCCGCAGGCGAACTATACCGACCGACCGACCGACCGACCGAAGTTAGTGCCAACTTTAGCGCATAGAAGGTGTTGCGTGGTCAGCGCAACGAATCCCCCACGGCCGTTAATTTCGGTTTTCTAGACCGGAGCCGCTATTTCCTTGAAATCGCTCCTCAGTTATCCTCACGAGGCTGAGTGGCCCCCGTTTCAGACCCACTACTTCTCAGAAAATCTGGTAGCGCCGGGAATCGAACCCGGACCTCTAAATCCGTAGCCAGGAACTCTGACCACTGGACCTAATAACAATAACAATTTTAAATTAAATTTGTCCAATATTTTGTATAGCACGTGCAATGTTTGTGTTACATTCTTCTTCAACAGTTTAAGGCGAAGTTTCTTACTTTACATTAATGCCGTGTGGTCGATTTCTAAATAGACGAATATTTGAGTTTCATACAACGAACATTTGGAATTTTGTTCAGGCCTGCATGAACAAGAGGCCACGCTCAAACGCTAAGCGGTAACACCGCGTATGGACTCGCTGTTGATCTGCATTATGCAGAACAGCGACACGACACTCAGTAGTGATATGTTGACATCCTTATCGCTATTGACTCTCCTTCCGAGATAGCGCCACAAGCGCCTGTTTTTCTGGAGTAAAATCACAGCATTTACAAGCAGAAATGTTTGTTACGTCTCTGGCACACAGTTTTGAAGGTGCGTTTCATATGAACATAAACTTATTTTTAAGTATCATAGGGCCAGTGCTACACACCAAACGATTTCATTACTGCTATTTCATATACGCGTTAGCTTCTATCTATTTTTCTCTCTACGTTTTCTTAATTCTTAGCCGTTCCTTGTTTTGAAAAAATAAAAGTAGGCTTATGAGATCACCTTGCAGTCTCTGTGTGTGTCTGTGTATCCCCCGTATTAACTTTTGAATGCCTGAACCAATCCCTCTGACGCTTGGTATGTGTATGACAACACCTTACACAACCTCAACAGAATACTTCATAAATTTCTCACATCAGTCTGTATATCTCCCCGTGTAGTTGCTAGGCAACGGCTCTGTAACCAGGACAATGAATATATGCAACAATAGAAGAATTGCTGGAGGCGTCGTTTTCTATAAGGTCCATGTCGTGTCAAAGGAGAGTCTGTGAACCTACCTGTGTATCCCCTTATCGTTGCTAGGCAACGAAGAATTGTCGGAGGCAGCGTTTTGTATGCGATCCGTGTAGTATGAAAAGAAAGTAGGCGATTAGTTCTTCCCAGACCTTCTTGTTTTATTTATTGGTTATTTAAGAATATAATCAGTAACTCAGTTAATATAGAGCCAGGTTGTAGGGCTATTAGTAAATACTGAATTACGAAGGACATAGGGACAAGCGGTAGTGGCCCCATTTGGGGTTCTATTCCGGCATTTCCCGGGAACGACTGAGGAATATCACGAAACCCTTGGTGTAGTGGCCGAGATTGTGANGATTGTGACCGAGCGTCGCCGCTTCAGCGTTCTCTCTCTTCTCTTATACGGTTCCAGAGATTTCTGCAAAAAAATTCGGGGCCCCGTATTTCTAATTTTTAAGCTCGTTAAAATTAACGTGTCACTGGTTTCTGAACGTACGGAAGAGAAATGTGACAAGAACAGTGTTCTAGCAGCTCAAATGAGAAATACACGGAAACACTATTCGGATTGCCAAAGTCAGCACCGTCTGTGAATGCTCAAGTAAAGTGAAGTCCTGCAAGGCTCTAGGCTTACATGTGTCAAATGCCGGACGTTCTTTGCAGGCCTAATGGAGTGGAGGTTCGCAGTTTCGCAATGTGTTGACAGCATTGTCATCAGTCACCTTTCTATTGAGCTCAAAGATGTTTTAAAACAAGGTGCTGAGATGGGTGTTTGTACCTAGCAAGAAGGAAGAAATAGGAAGTTGGTGAAAATACCTACGTCCCTATAAATAGAGTCATAAATTTCACATTTGAATTAAATTTGTTAGAGAAAATATAGCAAAATATATCTAAATTGTCAAGAGAAGAAGCCACTTGAAGATCTAGGCTTAGATGGAAGGATAGGCCTTAATATTAAAATTCAGTGAGTACCGGGTGTTCTTTCCACGGGGTAAAGCTTCAGAGGCGTGAAGCTGTCCACTCACCTTGAACTAATGCCGAGGCCAAGAAAATGTGGATCTATACATCCACTCCGCCATACGCCTTCATGGCGTAATACTTAATTAGTTAAGCACAAGGACAACTTTACATTTTACAGGATTAGCACAAGGTCCAATGACAAGGACAAAACTTCAGATTATATAAAAGATAAGTAGGCCTATGTTTACTATCCGAGTGGCTATAAGCTTATCATAGAAGTCTTTGCATCAAATTTTTCTTTTAGAGTTTTCTTGTGACACGACTGTACCATTTCCTACTCTTTGTAAGAAAGTGTCACGTTGCTTTCTGCGAGGACTGTCTGTTGCTCTCAGAAAATGGAACTTGCAAATTGCTTACATAATTTATTTAAATGATGTCGTAATAAATAAACCTTGTGTAATCAGGACTAGGACTTGAAGACAGATTTTGTTTTCTATATGTAACTGTAATAAACTTGCAACAAGACAGACAAGATGCTACGTCATTATTTGTATAAGGTCCATGGCTTGTACCCATTATCATGAAAAGCTTATGTACGGATTTCGAAATGAGCCCACTCCTTTGCGTATATGCATAACTTGAGAGAGATTCCAAGTTTTAGATTTGTGTAACCTTTATGGGCTCTAACATTGTGCGAAGTGTTTATTCAAGTATCTCTTTATAATTTATGTCAACTGAGTGATTTGTTGCGCACTCACGACAGACATCCCATTGTCTAAACGCAAAAGAACGGTTGCGTGTTGCTATGCAACCACGAAAATAGAACAAGACCGACGCAAGCTCAAAACTTTTCCATTATAAATTTCAAATATTAGAAAGGTAAATTGGAACGGTGGAATTGCTCCTCCATGAAGGCTTGTGGGCCATAAAGCTTCACTCACTGTAGATCTCAATATTGAGGGACGTAATCTATATAATACTTTCCATGCTTGGTCGCTTTTCTCTGCTGGGAATCGAACCTTAGCCGTCCAGCCAGTAGCCAATGTACGAGAACTGACAGTTTTTCCGAATCGTGCCAATCACATGAGAACGCGGAATAAACTGAAGAATTCTTTGGGTTTCAACGGCGTTCTTTCAGCTGCAGCGGTTGTTCAGAGACGAATGTAAGGGGAAGACGATAAACTATTGTGACCTGAGGCCTGAAAGCCGGAATAGGGGAGCCAGAGTAGAAGTTCATTGCTAGGCAATGAGTCGGTAAAGAGTTTCCTGCGGAAATGAACACGCATACAGCAACAGAACTCACGTTTCTACGCAACGGCGAGGTAAACATATCTATAACAATAGAAGAATTGTTAGGAAACGGTGTTTTCTGTTGGGGCCGCCCCGAGGCTATATCAGGAGGATCGAAAAACAGCTGAGATACATAAGTACTCTACTGACAGAGGACTTGTGTGTAGTGCAAAAGGAAGAATTTTCAGTAACATACTATGTGCGAAATACACACTTGACGAAAAGCCAAGCATGTTCATAAAGGACAAACCCATCTCGTCAGAGAGGATGTTACATAAGGACTATTACCACAAGAGTTAAGTTGGAAGAAAAATCTCTGGTTGTGGGTGTGAAGGAGCCTGGCACCAAGGCGAAATGTTTGGCTGTAAACCGCCAGTCGTAAAGTAACTTTGACTTTGACTCAACTGAGATTTGAAAGTCAACCTATAAAGAGAAGACTTTGCGTGTGGTTTGAAGACTTTATGTGTGCTGTACTTACAGTGAGACTGTTATATATCCGTTGACAGGATACGACTATTGAAGACTGAGAAGACTTAACGTGTCCTAGTGGTCTGTAGTGTGGAAATCAGCAGTAGTATTGTAATTACTTGTATTTACGAGTTGAGTGTATAAGTGCAATAAGTCCAGTCATCCACTCCAAATCCCCTTCAATATTGACGCCCCCAAAATAGGTGACAATGTGAGTACATAAGAATTTGAAAGGAGGTAGGCATGGAAATACTATTTGGCGGGTGAGACAAACGAATATTTTCAGTCATGATAGCTAATAATCTCTCCTAGAATCAAATATGGTCCTCCCCATGTATGTCTGTAATTGAGCTCGGTACTAGAAACAGAAAAATCGTTTTAAATATATTTCAAATTACAGTTCAACAAAGTGCTAAATTGCCAATCCATGGTTCTGCCTCTCTATAGGACACTAATCCACTGTAGCGGTCTGAAACTTCCGCCTGTATTGCATACAGACCTCGGTTTTTCCCTTAACTGAACCCCTGACCGGCCGCTCCATCATACCTCCATGGGGCCTGGATACCCACTCAATTGAGATGTTATCACGTTGGAAAGGGAATGCCCTACTGGTTCGTTGGTTGGGCAGAAGAGAAATACCGAGGAGCATATGGATTGCAGTAGGGGTGTGTTTGAATTGGGACAGGTGGGAGTTCGTTGGAAAGGTACTGCTGTTATTGGAAGGGTTGGTTTGCACTCGCAGGAGTGGAAATGAATGCTAATTTTCCCCTTCCTTTTTATGAAAACATTAACACGGTACCCGCTGAAATTTGAACTGGAGATACTCAAACAAAAATTTCGACGAAAACTGGCATACCTAACCTCAATAACTTGACAAGTTCGGGAGCGGCACCTGCATTTTTGCTTTTCACACGAAACTTTAAAAAATAACAATGTGCCTATGCAGTCATTGTTGATGTTATCTAGAGGATTTTTTTTTTTTGACAGGGTTGTCTGTAAAAACGTATCGTCAGAAATGCCTCTCTTCCTTCAGTTGGCAACAGTTCATCACAATGGTCATTATCAACGTCTCATTAAGGAACAGGGCTACATTATTTCCAGGCACAACTTGGTCATTTATATGAGACAGTGGTTGTCTGATCTAGTCCACATAATAGCTGTTCTGACCTGTAGCAACCAAGCACTCATTTTCGGCTGTCTACATTTTGTGATCTTCCTTTTTAGCAATGCTGAAGCGCATCCTTCTCTAAATGACCTGAAATGAAAGAAATGGGCGGGTCCTTTGAAATAAACACTGCCATCTGTGGCTGTATTTTGCACAGATAACGCACTTCAATGGACGACAGTTACACGTTAAATCATAATTTTACTGAACACGTAGAAAAGGTAAAGCTATCCCTGTAACAGGCCGTGGATGCTCATTGGGTTGTGAGACGTCGAGGCTCCCATACTTTCTCTAGACAATCGGCTCACATATGGCGTCACATTGTCAGGCTTACGCGCCGGTCGCCCTTTACCCACCAGGAAGATTCTTGGTACTCATTTCTGTTAGAGGCTGAGTCGACCCAAGGACCATAGTGCGACTGGAAGGATTAGGTCAATTGAAAAATCCAATGACGTCATAGGGAATAAAACCCGCGAACTTCCGGCTTGTAGGACATTGCCTCAACCAACTACGCTACCGCGTGCCCCCTTACTGAATATACATGCCACCAAAAATTGATTGTCTTTTTTGTGAGGAGGTAAAGGTCGACATTGTGATGTTGACTGAAACATAAGTACCTTTCACTGACACTTGGAGGTCTCAACTATATAAGGAACAAAAAAATCAGTGATACTTGCATGAGGTCGGAATGAAGGCAGAAATGCAAACCTTAGGCTTGGATAATTATATAACCCATAGATACGGCGGTGTTACACAACAGTGGATTCCTCCTTTAGCAGTGGATCAGATAGGAATTACAGGGAATCCATTCGGGAGTAGTTTCATGCTGTTATTGGCTGTGAGACTCTTCACTCGTTCAGAAGTATGAGATTTTGGGTGGCGATAAACAGACTGTGATATAGTTACTATGTGCACCAATAACTTACAGTATTTTTTTTTTAAAGTCGAGCAGCGAGAAAACCCAACGTCCTGTCCGTTTGAAAAAAAAATAACTCCATTGCTGTTAGTCCGTAAGCGAACTATACCGACCGAGCGACCGTCGTTTGTCGGCGAAGTTAGTGTCAACCTTTGCGGATAGGTGCCGCGTGGTCAGCGCAACGGATTCCTACGACAGTTAATCTCGGTTTTCTAGACCGGAGCCGCTATTTCCTTGAAATAGCTCGTCAATTATCATCACGAGGCTGATTGGACCCCGTTCCAGACCCACTACTTCTCAGAAAATCTGGTACGCCGGAATCGAACCCGAGACATCTGGATCTATAGCTAGGAACACTGACCACTAGACCACAGAGAGTAAAAAGTGGACAACAAAATATTCGGGGATTTTCTTACATATTTCAGAGGGACCTTTTGGCGTCCTGTTGTAAAATTTGAGTTTCTAACAGCGTTGGTTATTGGCACTAACTTCGCCTGCAAGCGGCGGTCGCTCGGTCGGTGTAGTTCGCTTGCCGACTAAAATCACGGAGTTGGTTATGAAGGGTTGTGTCTTCACAAATACGGCGTATGGTCCGATGGATATATTGTGTCCATCTTCAGGGTTGAAGAGCCAGCCAAGGAGGCAGGAAGCAGATCCTGCTTCGTGTACGACGTTATTTCCCAGAAGACTGGGCTGTTCTGTCCTTCACTTGTTTCTCGTGCTGAGGGTAAGGTTGCGAATGACATTAGTGCCAAATAATGTTCTTTTAGGAAGAAACTGTGTGAAGCATTTTTTAATGTAACATAATAGCGCAAGGTTAAATTTTAGTTATTAATGTAGTGTGACGGGGGGCACGCGGTAGCGTAGTTGGTTGAGGGGCTATGCTACAAGCCGGAAGGTCGCAGGATCGAATTCCGATGTCATTGGATTTTTTCAATTGACCTAATCCTTCCAGCCGCACTATGGCCCTGGAGTCGACTCAGCCTCTAACAGAAATGAGTACCAGGAATTAATTAAGTAATTTTCCTGGGGAGTAAAGCGCGGCCGGCGCTTAAGGCTGACAACCTTACCGCCATCTTTGAGCTGATTGTCTAGATAATGTGGGACCCTCAACGTCTCACAACACTATGGGCCTTCACGGCCTGGTACAGGGATACCTTTAATTTTTTTTTACTTTTTTATGTAATCTGATGCTATTTAGTTTCCTACATAACCATTTAAATTCGTGATTTTACTCTGGAATTACGACCGACATTATCAGCAAAGAAGGGTGAAATTAAAAATCAGCCTCTAACAGAAATGCGTACCAGGAATATTACTGGGGTAATGGGTGGCCGGTGCGTAAAGCTGACAACTTCACCGCCATCTGTGAGCCGATTGTTTAGAAAATGTTTGAGCCTCAACGTCTCACAACCCTATGGGCCTCCACGGCCTGTTACAAAGATAGATTTGTGTTTTTATACAACATTTACAATCTGANGAGAGATGGGATGGTATGAATTGGATTTATCTGGCTCAGGAAAGGGACCTGTGGAGGGCTCTTGTGAACACAGTAATGAACCTTCGTGTTCCATAAAATGCTGGGAAATTCTCGAAGTGGCTGAACAATTGGCGGCTTCTCAAGAAAGGCTCAGCTCCAGGAGTGAGTGAGTGAGTGAGTGA
>NW_019718630.1:84117-88045 GCF_002891405.2 Cryptotermes secundus | reverse complement strand
CTCAAACCCCCTCACCACAATAAGGTGGAACCACCAATGAGGGGGTTCGTCAGATATTGGAGAAAGAATGAGAGTACAATGAAACAGTACATCAGCATTTCGTAGACTTCAAGAAAGCCTATGATTCAGTTAGGAGGGAAGTATTGTACAATATTCTGATTAAGTTTGGAATACCCATGAAACTGGTTAGGCTGATTAAAATGTGTTTAAGCGAAATGTATAGTAAAGTCTGTCTAGGTAAACATTTGTCTGATAAATTTCCTATCCAGAATTGTCTAAAACAAGGAGATGCTTTATCGCCACTCCTTTTCAACTTTGCCTTAGAATATGCAATTAGGAAGGTCCAGGTGGGACTGAAATTAAATGGGACACATCAGCTGTTGGTCTGTGCTGATGATGTGGATCTACTGGGTGATAATGTAGATACCATAAAGACAAACACAAACTTTAATTCACGCAATTAAGGAGGTTGGTCTAGAAGTAAACACAGAAAAAACTAAGTATATGTCACTATCACGTCACCAACATGCAGTGAAAAATCGTGACATAAAATAGATAACAGGTGTTTTGAAAATGTGGCACAGTTCTGATATTTGGGAACGACGATAACAAATCAAAACCTGATTGAGGAGGAAATTAAGAGGACATTGAACTTGGGTAATGCTTGCTACCATTCAGTCCAGAACCTTTTGTCTTCTCATCTGCTGTCCAAAAACATAACAGTTAGAATATACAAAACTATAATGTTGCCTGTGGTTCTGTATGGGTGTGAAACTTGGTCTCTGTCATTAAGGGAAGAACAGAGACTGAGGGTGTTTGAGAACAGGGTGTTGGGGCGAATATTTGGACCAAAGAGAGATGAAGTGACAGGAGGTTGGAGATAACTGCATAATGAGGAGCTTCATACCTTGTACTCATATCCAAGTATAATTAGAATAATCAAGTGAAGGAGGATGAGGTGGGCAGGTCATGTAGCATGAATGGGGGAGAAGAGGAATGCATGTAGGATATTTGTGGGAAAGCCAGAAGGAAAGACACCACTTTGAAGATCAAAGTGTAGGTGTGTGAACAATATTAAAATGGACCTTAGAGTGATAGGATGGGATGGTATGGATTGAATTGATCTGGCTCAGGATAGGGACCAGTGGAGGGCTCTTGTGAACACGGTAATGAACTTTTGGGTTCCATAAAATGCTGGGAACTCTTGAGTAGCTGCAGAATTGGCGGTTCCTCAAGAAGTGCTCATCTTCGTTAGTAAATAAGTTCTATTTCAACATTACTGCCTTATGTGCCTTTTTTCCCCATGTGAAAGTAAATAGATAAAAAGTTAATGTTGCCTTTGTGCTTTATTAATTAAGCATTATTACATGAAGAAATATGGGGGAGTGAAGGTGTGACTCCACCATTCTTGACCACAGCACTAGATGGAGGTGAGTGGTCAGCTTCAAACCCTGGCCATTTCACCATTGGAGGAACTCACTCTTGGTACCCATTGGATAGGAGGCTGGGTGAGCCCTAGAGCGGGCAGTCTGGTTGCTAAGGTTAAGTGAAGGATTTTGCTTCTGCCAGGAATTGAACCCTAGCCATCCAGCCCATAGCTATACTGACCGAGCTCTTGTGACTCCTATTTCTTTTCTCCCTTTGTGCACTTTGTAATCTTCCATTACATTAATACCCATCCATGCATTATTCTGGATGATCTCTAATGCAACAAACAGGCAGAACATTCAGAATGAACAATTACTATCTCTGGCTACAGTTTTCACAAACAACCAGTTAAGCAACCAACTTCCCACCTAGCAACCTAGGTTCAATCCCAATCCAGGTCAATTGGGATTTGCTGAACAGAGTGGCACAAGGACAAGTTTTCTGTGAGTACTTGGTTTCCCTAGCCAGTTCTCATCTTATCACCTGCTCCATATACATCAGCCATTCTTTCATTGTCAGTGTGTATAGTGGCAATGCTGACTGCATTCTTAAATCAATCTGTTGTTCCAGTCTAATACAGTAAATCAATATTTCGCTGTCTGTGTTCAGAATCAACAGTGTGAATTTGTGTTCAGCAAAGGTAAAGACTGCAGTGCTGACTGAAGCATAGGTACATCTCAGGGCAGCCTGGTTGTCCTATCCATGAATACTAACAACTCTGACACATAATGACAGAATGTCAAGCTTTAGGCTTTCATGTCTATAAATGGAAGAGAAAGGTTTATTAATTACTAATTTAAATTTCTTTATAATGGTTGGAAACTCTTTCTGTACAGGTTATGATAGATGGTAATAATGTGAAAGAACTCAATATTTCATGGCTGAGAAAACACATTGGTGTAGTTGGACAAGAGCCAGTTCTTTTCAATACCACCATTGCTGAGAACATTGGCTATGGAGCTGATGGAGCAACAGAAAGTGATATCCAAGAGGCTGCTAAGGAAGCAAATGCCCATGATTTTATATCAAAACTACCACAGGTTTGTTAGATGTTTTTAATGCGAAGAAAAATTGTGTTTGAGATATATGTAAACTTGGATTAGATCTGTAATTTGGAAGTGCAACCACCACCTATGTTCACAAATAATACAGAACGTCACAAGTAACCAAATTGAATATGTTATCAAGTTTTGTTCATATCTTGAAATTTTTTATCTGCATGCCCTGAATGAATTCAGCACCTAAATGTTTTTAACATGACCAGTCATTAAGGCCATATTTGCAAACATCCACGTCATAGTACTGTTCTATAAAACTGTATGTGCTAATTGTAACATTTTATTCAATCATTATCAGTTAATGTTTCTCCCAAAATGGGTTGTCCTTTGACAAGTTCCTTTCCTTTATTCTGTCTTCCCATAAGCTCCCCTTTTGTATGTGTGTTAAGGCTTGTCTTGTATCCTACTCAAACACTCTGCTCCAGAAGTTTTCTTTTACCGTTTTTCTTTCAATTTTGTAATCCAGGTCACAGATACAGTACTAGCTGTTGATCTGTCAACTTTAATTTGTGTAACCGCTCAGCATCAACCAGCATGCTTAGTATTGCAGGACTCTGTGTCAGATGATATACTATCTGATGCACTTAAAACATTACCAGTTCCATTACCTTTAGTATCCTTCATATGACTAATTTCTTAAATATTCTGTAAGTGTTTAGTATGCACTGAAAGACAAAATCTGAACTTCCTGTTTAATTTTGCATAATTATTAGTGGTATGGCAAGTAAAGTTTTGTATGTTCTTTCACTGAGTGTGCTGTCTGTCTCATTTTTTAATACTAACAAGCTTTTGTTTCATAGAAATTGTTTGACTGAATGAAAACAAGGTAATATATGAGGGGCAGTCAAATGAAAACGGGTCAGAAGCCAAAACATATTAAAGAACATTTCTTATCTCAAAAATAATCTCCAAAACTGTTAATACATTTATCCGACTGGGAGATAAGACGGTCAATCCCATCCTTGAAAAAGCTTGTGGGCTGTCTACGGAACCACATCTTTACTCAGCCACACACATCTTCGTTCGATGCAAACCGATGTTCACAAATGTCTCTCTTCTGGTCTCCAAAAATGTGAAAATCACATGGGGAGAGATCTGGGCTGTAGGGTGGATGCTGAAGCACTTCCCAACTAAATCTCTGTAGCTTATTCCTCACAGAGTTGACAGTGTGTGGGCACGCATTATAATAATGTGACATGTTGCGCAAAGGAGAACCCCCCCCACCAGCAGTGACGCGGCGGGTGAGTCAGCGCTCCCCTCCCCCTCCTCCGCACGGTAACGTAACGGTGACGTCACCGAGGGATATCGTGGTTGCTAGGCAGCAGTCAACAACTCCGGACAGCGTGGCTAGCAACAAGGCACCAGACGACAATTGTCCGATCAAGGCTACATAAGGAGCAGCGACGGCTATTCACAGTCAGTCAGCGAGTCCTGGAGCTACC
>NW_019718630.1:75916-83413 GCF_002891405.2 Cryptotermes secundus | reverse complement strand
ACGTAGGAAGAGAGGCAGCAACGGCCTTCGTATACAGAATACGAGATGCCGATATAAAGATCCAGCTGCTGCTAGGAGGTGAGAAGAAGGTAAACGAGGCCCTCCGACAAGCACTAGAGCTGCAAGCGGTACAGATAGCCGTTAGACCTCATGAAGATAGCACCAAGACATACCGGAAGTACCGATCGTCCGCCACCCAGCGAGGAGACGGAAGGCAATCAGGGTGCTGGAGTTGTGGAAAACTGGGCCACTTCGCGAATAACTGCTCCTACGAAAGGAAGGCTAATAATGAAATGCGCCGAGAACATGAAGATAGGCCACGCAGATACAAACGGGAATCGCCGGGGAAATCAGAATGACGACCCAGAACCAACAGGGAAACAAGCCGGAGAAAGGACAAACCGTCGGGAAACGAGCAACGGCCGGCGGAGATGGGCGAACGCCGGCATATGCGTTAAGGCCCCCACACTACGCACTCACCGTCAAAAGGGTGAATGCCAACTGCAATGAGATGATGGCCTGCCAAGAGATAGAGGCACGTCTACGAGACGGAAAGCCGGCCTCAGTGGACACGAAACCTGTGGCGGCACAACAAGAGGAGGTCCCCATAGTGTTACCGGTCGGAGTTAGTTCCGAGTTAGCCAGCAACCAGTCAGTTGTATTGTGGCATTTGGAGTGTACTAATTGTGATACTGCAGATAGCAGTAATCGTAAATCTGTAATTTGGGTGATTGTGAGAGCGGATGTGAAATAAAATTCGCTACATCAAATACATCGTGAAGTTAATTGTCGCGATATAAGTCCGATACGCGACAATAAGAAGGATAATGCCATTCGATAGCAATCCAGGGCGTTTTGACTTTATGGCGCATCTTAGTATCTGCAAAGTGTCTTCATAGCGCTGTGCACTGATTGTAGCCCCATGCTCGAGAAATTCGACAAGCAGAGGGCCCTTGCAGTCAAAGAAGATCATCATCATCACTTTACCAGAACTTGTGTGTACGACTTCAGATTTCTTTGGGGGGGGGAGAATTCACATGTTTCCACTGTTGGCTCTGCTGTTTGCTCTCAGATTCAAAATGGTGGTACCATGCCACCAAGTTTCATCCCCAGTGGTAATATAGGACAGAAAAGCATACTCTTCCTCGTGGTATCGTTGCAAGTGACCCAGTGATGCAGCCATTCTCTGAATCTTCTGTTCCTCTGTGAGTTGATGTGGATCCCACTGCGCACAGATTTTGCACTACAGCAGATGTTTTGTCACAATGGCGTGTACGGAACCGTGACTTATTCCCATCGAAAGACTAATTTCTACCACAGCAATCCATCGGTTTGCCCAGATATGACCATCCAACGCAGCAATGACATCAGAAGTGATGACGTGATGAACCTGTCCTGGGTGAGCATCATCTTACAGTGAAACACGTCCCTCTTGGAATCTCTTATGCCACGCCAGCACACGCGAATGTGACATGCTGTGTTTGCCATAAACAACAGACATGCGACAAATTTCTCGTCGTCCTACTCCTTCAGCAGTCAAAAACCACATTACACTTTCCTGTTCTTCTTTACCTGCCTCCATTACTGATGTTGGACGACCACACACAGCGCTAACCTTACTTTCAGCACAATAAACAAACGACTAGTGTGCAAGAACACATTACTGTGCTTTCCCAAGTCCCCACCAGATGTTCATAACGTAAGCAAATTCCAGTGTTACCAAATTGTGCACCATGTGAGTTATGCGTGGTGACCCGTTTTCATTTGACTGCCCCTTATATGTTAGAACTGCAGCCTGTCCTTCTTGTTCATGTGTATGATCATTAAGTACAGTTTAATTCAGGGTGTTCTTTAGTTCTGTATATGTCAAGAAGTTCTGTTTAGTGTTGCTGTCATGTAAGTATTTCTGACTGCTTAATGATTGCTCTGTTATCACAAGCCTGGCTTGATATAATTTGTAACTAACTCCCTGGAGCTGAATACTTGAGAATCTTACAGATGCTCAGCCACACAGAAAATTCCCGGAATTTTATGGAGACTGATAGTTCATTACTGTGTTCATAAGAGTACAACACTGGGCTCTTCTGAGCCAGATGAATCTAGACCACACCTACCAATCCTGTTTCTCTAAAATTCCTTTTAATATTATCATCCCAACTATGTCTAGGCCTTCGTGATAATTGCTTTCCTTTGAGTTTTTCCACCAAAACACTATATGCACTCTTCTACCATGTATGCTCTGTGACCAGCCCATCTCATTCTCTATTCTTATAATATTTGGAAAGGAATACAATTTATGAAGTTTTCATTATGCAGTTTCTCCATCCTCCTGTTATATAGATTATTCAGTCCAGAAAAATAGTGTTTCATTAAATTTATAAAGTCTTTCCAGTACTCTTGTTTGGAGAGTCATGCAATTAAAATTCACCAAATTATAAACATTGGACAGTATGATCTTGGATTATACTGCTTTCTGAGTAGCACGGTAGTTTTGATTTTTATGGTAAAAGATCTTATAAAGATATGCAACTTTTGTTAACTTAATTTGTTAGGAAAATTATATGTATGTGTAACTTGTAACGGATATGATTACCAGTATATACACATCCCCAAATGTTATTAATGGACTCTACGAAGGTCGATCAATAAGTACCCATGTTTGAAGACAGGTGGCGTTGCTGAGGGAAGTTGGCATTATCATCGTGTACTGCCATCTGTCAAACGACCCCATACTAAATTTCAGACTGATTCATAGGTTAGTTTTTATTTGGCAGCCAGTTGCATCAGACGTGTTTTGTCTTTCTTGATACAATGGAGAAAGTGCAATATCGATCCGTAATTCGCTTTTTATTTTTGGATGGAAAAACATGCGAAGAAATAAAAGCGAAGTTGGATGCCGTCTATGGGGACCCTTCACCATCTATGACAACCGTGAGATATTGGTTCAACGAATTTAAACGTGGTCGTACATCCGTTTTTGATGAGGAGTGGCCAGGCCACCCGGCAGACGTGGTTACCGAGGAAATCGTTGAAAAGTTCCACGACATGATTCTTGCTGATCGCCGAACTAAAGTGCACGAAGTAGCAGAGACCGTAGGCATGTCATACGGAACGGCAATCAATATTTTACATGATAAGTTAAGTATGAGAAAGGTGTCAGCCTGATGGGTGCCGCAATTGCTCACGGTGGACAACAAGCGGATACGGCTGTCAATGTCGAAGCAGTGTTTGGACCTCTTTAAGCGAAATTCGCAGGAGTTTTTGCGTCGAGTCGTCACCGTTGATGAAACCTGGATACATTATTATATGCCAGAGACCAAGCGACAGTCAAAACAATGGATTCTTCCGGGTGAATCTGCTCCGAAGAAGGCAAAGACGGTACCATCGGCCGGAAAGGTCATGGCCACGATTTTTTGGGATTCGAAGGGAATAATCCTCATGGACTTCTTGGACTTTTTGCAGAAAGGAAGAACGACCACGGTGCAGTACTACAGTAAAAAAGTGCTGTTTCACCACAATAACGCACCAGCACATTCATCCGGAATTGTCGCGACCAGATTGCATGAACTGCACTATGAATTGCTGCCTCACCCGACTTTGTCTCCCCTGCGACTTTTTTCTGTTCCCCAACATGAAAACTTGGCTCGGGGGGAAAAAAATCAGCTCAAACAAGGAGGTTATTGTCAAGACAGAAGCGTATTTTGAAGAGTTCGACAAATCGTATTTTTTGGAGGGGTTAAAGAAATGGCAGAAACGTTGGGAAAAGTATATCAACCTCAAAGGAGATTACGTTGAAAAATAAAAAAAAAATTGTGAAAAACTTGTGTCTTTATTCCTAACACGGGTACTTATTGATCGACCCTCGTATAACTTATGGACTGTTGAAGCTATAATTGTTTTATTTATACATTGAAAGCTTGCAAGTACAGTAAACTCCTGTGTAGGGAATAGGGTGTGATGGGTACATGAATCTGCCAGTTGTGTAAGAAAAACTCTACAGAAACCCAATACAAAGCCATGTTTTTCTGTTCTTGGGTGGGAGTCAGTGGACTGATGGAGGAAAGAGTTCGCTTATACTGTAACATGATCACTAATTCAGTTAGCTTGTATTGTAATTTAATCTGCATATGGAAGAACAACAGGCAGCACGCTCTGTATTTCAGCATCCCGTTACAATTGTTCAAATTAGCGTCCATTGTTTATCTTCCGTCAAAATTGCAAACACTTTTACATTCTACACTTCAACGCCAAGAAAAACACCTTGATACATTTACGAAAATGACAACAGCCCAGGTGAGGTGAAATAATATGCAACAGAAATTTTAAAGGATTTTATCTCATTTTACTTAAGAAGATTACAGCATGTGATTTTAACACAAATTAAAACAGTGTAGCAGTTTTTAACACAGTTTTAGTAAAATATCTATAACAAAAACACCTGAAGATGGCCGTTTGAGGCCAAAACTTGTAAGTGTTGACGTGTAGAATGTAAATGTATTGCAATTTTGATGGAAGATAAACAGTGGACGCTAACATGCAGCACAGTTTGTGGAGCCTGGGAGAAATGCTATATAGTGGGTGAACATGTACTTTGCAACCTTGATTTTGAATTAACTTTATAAAAGTGGTAAATTTCTGTCTAATATTTTTGCTTGTGGCATGAAGATTTTGGATGCTTTGGTTCTGGTTAACAAAAAATTTACTATACACTCAACTCTTGATTATCTGGGGGCGGATAAACCGGTTTGCATCTTAACTGGGGCTCCCGGGGCTTTTTTGAGGCTTATATGTTAACCTTTATGAGCCGAAGGACACTGTATGGGGGACCTTTAAAGTAAAGCCAAGTGGCCGAAAGACACCGTATGGGTATGCACAGTCCACGCGTGCACACAGTGTTTTAACATCTAATTTTAAGACAGAAATTCTTGTTCTACTTACATTATTTTTGGACACCAGCTTTATAAGTAGACTGTCTTCCCTCCTGCATCATCTGACTGAATGTTGCATGTCACTGAATGCAGAGCCCGACGTCGCAATTCATGCACTTTGTCCGTAATTAACTCTGTTTTCCACGTGAAGCGCGCACACGCAGTGTTAGTCTCATATTAGCATGAAGTAAGCCAGTGATGGCGAGTGGTGTCCTTTATTCATAACGCTTATTCATTCATTCATCAGTAATCTGTCAGACGACAGGTCCACAGTCTCTTCCAAAACAGTTCCTCCACTTAATGCGATCTTCTGTTTTTGGAAAGAGACTATCCAGGAAAAGTGATAATGTGGTAGTTTTTCCATTTGCTTTCCACATCGCAGCAAGGGAGGCCCTGCCAGTAGCTACGATACCGCTGGTATAGCTCTCAGGGTCCTTGGCATACTCAAACCCCCTCACCACGATAAGGTGGAGACACCAACGAGGTGTAACGCTTATAAAACATCGCAATTTCAACTATGTACCATGGCCCCTTTTCACATTGAAGAAGTCGAAATTGAGAGGCCGCTCGTAAATCACACCATTCAGAATGCATTACAGTTTATTCTGAAGGGACTGGAAGCAAGTGGAATGAGGTGATATTCCAAGAACTGCCTCTGTGTGGATAGTCTGACATACGTGAATAAGGCAATGTAGAATAAGAACTCACCCACACTCGGGTATACAGGAAGCCTACGTGACCGGAGAATGTGCAGTACGTAAACAGCCTCTCCTATTGCCAGATAAAAAACACAGACAGTGCGTCAGCAGCATGCATTTATACTGCAGAAACGTATTGTGCATTTTTGTGGACAGACGCTCAAAATTGGGTTGAAAATTTTTTTTTGGAATCAGTGTAACAATTTTTACAGATTCTAAAATCTGTAAATTACAGTATCTGATTCTATATACTTTCTAGATAAAAGCAGCGTTTATTTTGTTCATTTATCACAGCATTTTGAGTAACATGATTACAATTTTTATTACTCTACAATGGCAGGCAGGTAAATTAACTCCATCCCACTGCCACTATCGGAATTTAAATGGCCCATCCCATAAAGGTTAATATTCATTCACTTTTGTTTCACATGGTGAGTTGTAACACTATTTTCGCACTAGTGTGAACCGAGCTCTGCATTTTTTGGTCACGTTATGCTAACACAATGTTCCAGGGTAGGGGTGAAAGAATGCAAGGATTTGTGAAAAGTTTCAAGGACAGATACACTGCCCAGTTAGTATCTTGGTATTGATCTTCAAGTGCGTTAGCAAAATGTCAGGGTGTAAAAGGAAGTGTGTTGTGTTAACTGTTCAACAGAAACTTGAAATTATCAATCAGTTGGGAAAAAGAGGTGTAATCAAACAATTAGCAATGTAATATGGTACTGGAGAACAAACTGTTCATGATTTGAAAAAACAAAAGAATCGATTAATTTCCTTTTCTTCGTCTTCTAATTCAAGTGGAATGAAGAAGAGAAAAACAATGAAAAATCAACATCTTGACAAAGCAATGCTGATCTGGTTTAATCAACTAAGGGCACAGGGAACAACAATAACAGGAGCAGTTTGTGCTAAACAAGCACATATGCCATATACGAGATTTCAAGAGCATGGGATACAGTGAAGCCATCTGTATTGAAAAATTCATGGAAGAAACTGATACTTTTCATCACTAATGAAAATGACGAAATCTATGGATTCACTGGATTCGGTGAAAATGAGATAGCCATAGAATTGACAAAATTGGCTAACCAAGTTGATGGTGGTGAAAAAGTCAATGAGGAAAATATAAGAGAGTGGTTTGACTGTGACTCATGTGAGCTGGGCTTCGAAATGTTAAGCAGTGACAAAACCGTAAGTTCGGTGGGGGTGCAGCCAGAAGAGCGGGAAGAAAGTGAGAATAAGAAAGAGATGGACAGTGCTGCTAGCAAGAAAATATCACATGATGCTGCTCTTAATCATTTGGAATCCTTACTAGACTATCTTGAGAGTGAAGAGAACAGTTTATTAAGTGACAAGCTAATATTACATAGGCTTTGTACAGATAACCCGTAAAAAGGAAAATGCTGCGAAAAAGCAAATGACAGTATTAAATTTTTTTAAGTGTTAAGTGTGAATATTCGTAAAAAGTGTTGGATGTTGTTGAACACTGTGATTGAAATAACTGATTCATACTTCAGCGTAATGTAAAAAAAAGTACTAAATAGGCCATGAGATGACATAAAAATGAGGTTGAATAAATTTAAATAAAGGTAGGCCTATAATATTATGAAGGTACAGTATTACAGTACAACTTTTAATAAAATTTGTCTTAACCGTGTTTTCGATTAATCGTGATTTCCATCCCCACCGTTATCCCAAATAATCAAGAGTTGAGTGTATATCCAAAATTCATTTCTGTATATTTATGTATGGCAGCATTTAGCAGAATGCATTCTTTCTGAGTGGTATCATTCCTAATGCATTTTTAGTTTAATTCCCTTATTTTGAAAAAAAAAATTGATGTAGGCTTATGAGGTCACCTTCCTGTCTGT
>NW_019718630.1:55257-75907 GCF_002891405.2 Cryptotermes secundus | reverse complement strand
CCCCCCCCCCCCTTTGAATGCTTGAACCAATCTGTATGAACTTGGTATGTATATCATGGCACCTGATCACATCTCAGTTGTGTGCATCATAAATCCCTCTCATCAATCTGTGTGTCTGTATGTGTATCCCCCCCTATCATTGCTAGAAAATTGCTTAAGAGATGTGTTCCTGTGACAGTAAATATATGCAACAGTAGAAGAATTGTTGCAGACATTTTTATATATTCCATGTTGTATCAAAGGAAAATCTATGTGTCTGTGTATCCCCTTATTGTTGCTAGGCAGTGGCTCAGTAAACATGTTCCCCCTGCAATGAAGATTTGTTGGAGGCATCATTTTCTATGTGGTCCATGTTGTATCAAATGAAAGTAGGCAATTCTTACCAGAACTTCTTGTTATTTTTACAGGGCTACAACACTCTTGTTGGAGAAAGAGGTGCACAGTTGTCTGGTGGACAGAAACAGAGAATTGCCATTGCTCGTGCTTTGGTACGAAAACCAGTTATTTTGCTTCTTGATGAAGCTACATCAGCCCTTGATGCAACAAGTGAGTCAAAAGTCCAACAGGCTTTGGACAAGGTAAGAGATTGTTACCCCTTTTAATATAAGTAGTGGTCTTACTGTGAAAGAAATTTTTAACATTGATCAAGCCAGATGAAGGAAAAAAGAGTAGCAATTCCATAATTTTGACTTTTTGTTTACTATCCCTAGCAGCAGTGTGTAGACCACAGATTTAAAAATAAAGCATTGTAATGTAGTTACTGGCTCTCCAGCTTCGTATTCTGCAAGTTGCATGCAGGCCCAACACAAGCCTAAATTCTGTCCCAGGCAATGCTGACCTAGACTGTCTACACATCATACAACTTTGTTGGCATGTGCGCTAGTTCATAAGGCCCTAACGCACTTAATGTTGTGCTTTTACAGTGTAAGTCCCCTTACCACCAAGTTTAAATCTGGTCCCCAGCACCGTAGTAATGGGAGATTTTAATGTGGACAATAAAGCTACATTTTAATTTAATAAATTATTGATTCAGGATAGAGGTAGCTCTTAGTCTTATAATTTTAGTACAATTGTCTCTCAGGCTGTTAGTCTTAAATAAATGTCATTAAAAGCAGGTGTACCTCAATTCAGGTAAATTTCCTACATCCAATGTCAGCCTTATGGACATATCTCTCTTCAGCCTTCTATGAGAGGAGTGCTTGTACAGCATGCTTGTTCATATTCATTTATTATAGAAATTATTATTTCTCTTGGTATCTGTGACCACACAGGTAAGCAAAGGTCGGACAACTGTCATTGTTGCTCACCGCCTGTCAACAATTAGGACAGCAGACAAGATTGTCGTCATTTCGAATGGAAAGGTTGTAGAGCAAGGAACACACATGGACCTGTTAGGTCTGAGAGGACACTACCATGCACTGGTCAATGCACAGCAACTAAATGCAATTGATGAAATAGAGAACAAGAATGAAGATAAGTCTGAAGGTCAGTCATATGAAGCATTGTGTAATAAGAGGTGTAGAAAGCATTGTAGAGTTTCTTGAGAATTAATATTGTATTTAAATTTTGGTGGCTGTCCCCCCCCCCCCCCAAGTCACCCATTTCTTTTTCTTCTTTATGGGGTTTTTCCATTTTCATAGCTTCCATGTTTTTATACTCCTATTGTCAGTCATTCAGTCTCCTTTCTTCTAATTTTGCTTGCCACCCCTTTATGTAATTCTTTGTAAATACTTACCATGTTTTATATTTCCTCCTTCAGTACTCCCATTTGATATCTGGAGAACCAATCCTTTTTACCATTTATGTTGTCCCATTTTTTCTGTATATCCATACCACAATGAAAATTTATTTTCCCTCCACTTCACAATGTCTTCTTTTACTTGTTTCATTTCTTTCTTTATTTTGTTATTTCATCAAGTGGAGGAACTGTTTTGTAAGAGACTGTGGACCTGTCGTCTTGACAGATTACAGATGAATGAATGAATATCATGCCTGATTCAAACTGAACTTTACCCCTGCTGTTTACTGCCAACATTCTGCCTCATAAGTTAATAACCTCCTGGTATTGCACACTATATGTTGGTCTTTCTTCAGGTATTCTCCTCATTCCCTGAAATTTCCTTTAGTGTCCTTGCTGCTGCTCGTGTTGTTCTTTACATACATATGTATCAGGAGAGAATCAGAAAGTAAAATAATAATGAGAAGAAATATCCTGATTAAATTTTCTGTTTGGTCTTTCCTCAATTTATTGGGCAGATGCCAAATATGTCCTTAAAGCAGGTCACTTCCACTTCCTTCAGTATCCTTGCCAACTCGTCATTTGCAGTATTCCTATCTTGTCTTATTTGACATTACATAGCTTCAACAGTTTATGTGACATACCAGTAGTACAACCTACAAGCTTTCATCCTGTAGGTGTTTGTCATCACTACATTGATTTGGTAATTGAAGATGTTGGGATTTAAAAAGATACATTTTAAGTGCTGGCTATATTTTTTATGGTATACATATTTGTATGACTGTACACGCTTTTATATGTGATTTCTGATGGTACTGCACAGGCAAGGTGCAAAGACTTGGCCGGATGACAAGAACATCTACTGGATCTGACTTCAGCATTCATGAAGATGAGAGACCAACAGTGATTGAAGATATTGAAGAACATCAACCCCCACCAGTCTCCATGATGAGGATTCTGAAGAAGAACATGCCTGAGTGGCCATTCATCCTCATAGGAAGCCTTGGATCCATTGTCATGGGCTTTGCTATGCCAATTTTTGGAGTTCTTTTTGGAGATATTTTAGGGGTAAGGAATTAAAATGAAAATACATCTTGTAGTTGTATTCACATTAAATTTCCAGTTACCAGTTACTGTCAGTGTTACTTGAGATTCATTACTTACTCTTTCATTCCATGTAACATGAAATACTTTAATCAGGCTCTGAACAAGAATACTGTGATATCATGCAAAAAGATCAGAATCTTGGAGTGACAGAGATTTCACAGAAGTATCCATTATTAGGTAACATCAAACATCAATCACTGACAGTTACATATGCACACAGCAGCTGAGTAACTGTTGGTATCTGTGTTCTCCCACAGGTCTGCAACAAAGTGATATACAGAGAGCCTGCTAGCCAGCAGGATAGTCCCCATTATTAGAACTCAGAGTTTAGTAACATGTATGTGATGACAGAGCCACGAAGCAAGCATTATGTGTGTATTTTGTTAGTATTTGTGTGAGGGTAAGTCAATAAGTAAGTTACAAATGGATATAGAACTTAACACATTCAGGACCGGAGCCAATTGGCCCTCTATGTTTCTATAGCGTTGCGGACCGGGCGGGCCAATTGGCCCTTTTCTGATGCGTTATGGTGCAATCGACTCTATCTCACTGTGTGGACACGTTGCATCATGACTGCTAGGTAGTTGACCTCAGGAATGTTTGCTAGCGTAGCCTGCAACATGATCACGCTCATTTCCTGTCACACCCTAAAGAAAAAAGCCTTTGTTGAGTCCAAGCTTCCACATATGAACCAGGAAGTTAGCAGTGCAACATGGATCAGAGACGAAAGCAGTTGCAGGCGAAGCGTTCTCTCGGAGAACAAGAAATATTAGATCTGTTCTCCGATGAGCTATCAGATTTGCCAACTGCTTCGTCTTCTGATAGCGAGGTCAGCCTCAGTGAAAGTGACAGTGACAGGGGCCACAGGGCCCCCCAAAATATTGTGTCCAGTGAAAGTGAGAGCTTTCTTCACAAAGGGGAATGTTTCCAGAGATATCACACGTGCAAGCACTTCTACGAGCTCTGGTAAGTGTTCTAAAAAATTTTAGTTCATAAAATTAATTAGGAGATTTTATATTAATTTATAAAGTGAACAGTGTACAAGTTAGGGTGCTAGGCTTGAAAACTCCGGTCCCCAGGGTGATTTAAATATTTAAACAACCAGTCCGCAGTGTGTTAAACAAATAAGAACACTGATTTGAAAAATGCTCTTATTTCTCAACCTAATCTCACTGTACATTGAGGCGCTTGTCCCATCATTTCACAAGCCCCTGAAAACCAGCAGCATAAAATTCTTTGGGCTGCTGTCAGAATCAGGCGTGTTGCTCTTGCATGACGTGCATCCCCATACTTCCTTCAAGACAAATGAGACCCTTCTAAATTTCCAGTGCGAAGTCCTTGAGCATCCTCCGTATGGCCCCAACCTTGCTCCAAGCGACTTCCATTTGTTCGGCCCTCTTAAACGTCATCTTTCGGCTGAACATTTTCCCGATGATGAAGCTGTAGAAAGGGAAGTCACCGCCTGGTTCCGACAGCAGCCCAAAGAATTTTATGCTGCTGGTTTTCAGGGGCTTGTGAAATGATGGGACAAGCGCCTCAATGTACAGTGAGATTAGGTTGAGAAATAAGAGCATTTTTCAAATCAGTACTCTTATTTGTTTCAGTTCTATATCCATTTGTAACTTACTTATTGACTTACCTATGTAATTAAGACAATTCAGTATCCAGTAAATCTAATATCAGTCTGAACATTGTGCCTAGTTACTATCACGTGAGAGTATGAACAGCTCCCATTCTCTGTAGGCTACACACAGACACTGACTCCAAGTCATGCCACCCTAGCTGTATTGATTTCATCATTACAGGCCAAAACAACCTCAAGAAGAATCATGGTGCACTTTGTATGCCATAGGACTGGTGGAAAGAAAATACCAATGGAATAACCAGTGTGCTTGATGACTTGAAAGGATTAAGTAAATTTTGCAAGTGTAAAATTGTCCCAAGGGACCAACCACCACATTGTGAAGGCACGTAGGAGGAATGGAATTAAATGGGTTTTCTGATATTCAGAAAAACTGTTCTCTATATGGCTACAGGATAGTGAGATAATGTAGTAATATAACAGACTACAAATTAGTCACAAAGCTAATATGTATCATGTTACCTCTCTGCATGGTGCCTGTTTCTTGCTATTTGCTCACTCACTTGGCTTACTCTTCAACGGCCTTCCAAACATGAATGATTGAATGTACAAGGGGTGGGCCTTCTTGGCCATTGCACCGTGACCACAGTGATCTATTGTGCCTCCCCTTCTGATTATCCCCTCAACAATCATGGGCTTTGAATGAAGCATAGGACGTCAAAATAGTCACTTGGTTCCATAAAATATTGACCGAAATGGCGCAATCTTAAATAAGCTAAGGCCTCACATTCACACATGATATGTGTGGCTGCTTTGTTTTCTTCTTGACACCCGTCACAAGTTTGACTATTACTTAGTCCCACTTTGAAGAGGTGTCCTTTGAGGTGACAGTGTCCTGTAAGTAGTCCTACCGCCCATCATAGTTGGTTCCTGTTTAACTTCAACAGTTCCTTCGCTCTTTTAATAGAGGGTCCTCATATGAGTCCCTTTGCTTGCCTGAGCCCAGTTGAGGATCCCCAGTATTTCTTGTGATTCATATTTGTCCAGTCCCTGATTGCCTTTCTGGCAACTCATATAGAGATGCAACAGACTAGTTCAGTCCTATGAATGGATGTTCAGCTCCAATCTTGGCCAGCTGGTCTGCTATTTCATTTCCAGCAATACCCTCATGCCCTGGCACCTGTATCAGTTGTACCCTGTTATGTTTGGCCAGTTCCAGCCTTCCAAACGTACGTTAACTTCTACTGAATTACACAATGCCACATAGTCATAGTCACTGAAATGAGAAACACAAATGCGAATTATTGCTTTGCATTCATGTTTTGCTATGAATCAGTACACTGAGATCTAACAAATATGTACCATCAAGTGTGAAATGTAAGTGATCCAGAACTCTTGAAAGTCTCAGTATTATAGACATTTGATTAAGTTTGACTGTGAGTTAGAAGCAGAGAGAATTAATCTTGGCTCCAGAAAATGAAGTCAAATTTCAGTTATTGAGGCAGTTACAGAGTGATTATGAGAAACGGATGATTTGTTTGCAAAAGTGTGCCACCCATGGCTGAAAATTAATGCACAGGATGGTGACAGGCCATTGATTAGTAGCATCAGGAAGATGTGTAAAAAGGCAAAGTGATTTGGATTAGGGTGTAAGCATATTGACATCCCAGTACAGCAAATTCCATTGACTGCAGTGCTAAACTTATTCCAAACATTGGCCATTGATGAAGGTTGTAAGCATTTCAGGCTTTTGTGACAGACAGCATCTTTGCTGTGTGTGCAGGGCAATAAACTGCAACTGTCAGGGATGTCTCTGAATACTCTGTGTTGCAGTGTGAGGAATGAGATAAAGTTATTTATTTCAGATGCTCTTTGGATTGTAATTTTATTTAGTTCTTGCAGCAGTATTTTGAGCATCCCTAGATCTGTGCAATGCTGATGCCTAGAAGCTTTCCACATACAGAGTGTCTCAGTGAAAGTTATCAGAAATTAAATAATTATATCTCAGAAAACATTTATTATACACATCTATGGTTTACACCAGGCATGTCCAACACGTCGATCGCAGGACGATTTTTGGTCGATCTCACAGGTCTGTAAGGAAATTATACGTGAAAAGCATGTAAATTCGCTTGTAATATAATATGATTATATTCAGATTTTGGAGGGAAAATATGTATTAGTCATTCCTATTTTTCTGTTCTTATGTAGCTACATGAACTGTGTGGAGAAGTCCCTACTCTATCCTTATCACATGTACTCTTATTTCATCACTTGTCATCAGCTGCGTGTGTTCTGATGCAAGAGTGATCAACAGAATGTGTGATTCACTTCGTTCTCTCCCTCCTGTCAACTGTGAATCCCCGTACGTTGAACTAACAAGTGAGACGTATTATTATATTAGCTGTTAGTGGAGATTTGTCGCTTTGCTGCACATTAAACAAATATAGAGTTTGGGGGTGGTCTCAGTGTATCAAAGGTACAGTAAGTGCTCTGCCCACATTATTTTATTAATTTCAAAAGCATCTGTGTGCATGTGCCAGACAAAACACTTACCTCAATATAGTGGAAAATGCAACGCCTCAGTATCCTTGCCAAAATAGGGTGATCTGGAACGTCATTATAATGCTCTCCATAGCAATAAGTATGGTGCTGATTGTCCACCCAGAAGTGAAATTCGTAAACTTAAGCTCAGAGGACTTATATCGAAATTAGCTGCTCAACAACAGTTGATGACAAAACCAAGGTCACTTTCTAACAATGCAACCAAATCATCCTTCAAGGTCAGCAATCTGAGCGTTAAAAAATGCAAACAGCTCACTGAAGGGGAATTTGTAAAAGAGTGTTTTCTTGAAGAGCTGATAATCTTTTTGAAACATTTAAAAATAAGAAAGAGATCATAGCTACTATTCAAGATCTTCAGTTATCAAGAAACACCATTGTGCGGCGAATAGAAATGATGTGTGGAAACATAACTGAACAGTTGTTGAAAGATGTTTCCAGATGTGTTGCTTTCTCCCTTCAACTGGATGAATCTACAGACATCAGAGACACAGCCCAGTTACTAGTTGCTTTTACAACAAACATCATGTATCATGTTATTTTTACCAATATTTTTGCTTCAAGTGAGGTATGATGATAGGAGGGGGTGGTAGATCACTGGCAGTTTTGACACTAAAAAGTCGAACACAACCTGTTTGAAGTTGGACATGCCTGGTTTACACCATTACAAAGGGAAACTGTCACAGTGGACTCCCTTGGTGGCATGAGAAATATCCAGATGATATTCGACCTCATGCCAAATTGCTAGAAGCATGAAGAAAGCAGTCTTCTGGGATGTGGCACCATGTAGATGTGGTGTTAAGCAACGTTCCGGACAAACGTATCTCCTCCATCTTCAGGGTAGACGGAAAAGTAAGAAAATCTGCAAGCGAAGAGAAAATGAGAACCGGTACAAGCAGACTTGTGTTCAAAATAAACACAGCTGTGTGAGAGCTGGGACAGAAGCAGGGTTTTGTATATGATATTGTGTCGGGGGAGAGAAAAGCAAGGTTAAAGGGAGGGCACTAACCCTTAAACTGGGGGGGTTGCTATGTTAGTGGGTCATGGCCTGTGTAGCCTTGTGCTTGAAGCATGTTTGGTGTTACTGTAGCCACAGCGTCCCTTATGTGGGCTCTCAAGTGTTGGAAGTAGTTGATCTTATTCTGGTAGACAATGTTCTTCACATAACCCCAGAAAAAAGAATCCCGTGTGGTTAAATCTGGCGACCTAGGAGGCCAAGTGATTGGTCCACTTCTGCCGATCCATCACCCAGCTATCTCTATGTCCAGGTGATTCCCAATATGGTGGCAGAAATGTGGCATGCCCCATCTTATTGGAGGTTAGTTTTAGGTAGTAATTGGGACAGAACATGCAGCTCCAGCATGTCCAAGGACAAACATCTGGTCACAGTCTTTTCCAAAAAGAAAAACTGTCCAATCAACTTGTTCATTAAGCTCGCCCACGCATTCACTTTGGGGCTGTCTCTCTTCAACCCACATGTGACGTGGATTTTGACTGCCCCAAGCCCTGCAGTTTTACCTGTTAACAACTCCATTGACATGGAACGTCACCTTGTCCGTGAAGCACATTTGGGTGACGCATCAATTCTTTCTAGCATGTCCACAGCAAAGTTTGGACATGCTACTTGGTCACTCGGTCTTAGTGCATGAATCATTTGAACCTTGTACGATTTTAGGCAGAGCCTTTTGTGTAGCACATAATGCGCTGTTGAACGTGGAATTTGTAACTGCAAGCTAGCAGCACGGATTGATTTGCGCAGACTTCACTGGAATGCCTCTCTAATGCAGTCGACATTTTCTTCAGAGGTTCGTGTTTTTCTAGGAGATTTTACACTCATCAGACTACCCGTAGTCCTCAGTTTGTTGTCCCGGAACCAAATGCTTTTCCGTGTAGGAGGTTAACATCCATACATATTGCATTCTAAAATGACACTGGACAGCCATAAGAGATTGCAACTCTGCTAGCCACAACATGCATTGATCCTGTTTCTGTGGCATCAGCATCATTACTGAGCTCGCTGAAGGTCACCAGCTGGTGCATGTGCATTAGCTGGGCATAAAAAAAATCTTGAGCTTTCCTTTCCAATGACATAAACCGGATACATGTAGATAACCTGTAGAACCCACTTATAATTTACATTTTTCCCTTTCATATTTCCTGCATTTTGGGTGAAATTTGGAAAAATCTATTTTGAACACCCACGGACTCTGAATCATTATATTAATTCTAATTTAGGATAATGAATTGCTTGCAGATAACAGTCACACAGCACCTGAATGTATGACTGAAATTTTGAAAAGAAACTATATAAATCTGACTGAAGAAAAAAGAAAGCCTTCAAGGAAAAATTATGTATTCATAGGTCTTCTACTTTGTAAAAATTTTATATTATTTATAGTACTCATGTATCATGTTAACACTCAGTGATGCAAGATTTTTTATTGTTTTTGTTCTGCTAATTATTTTGAATATTTTTAATGAGTAGCTGAAGAATGTAGAAATTCTTTATCCTGTTGTTCAATCATGTACCTAAAAATACCCCAAATGCCATGCATATTACGTATTCAAAATTCCCAGGGAACAGGGGCTTTTTACATAAAATGGCCAGGGCTTGTAACATACATGTCTGCACTGGGAGGCCTTCTTATTCTTTCAACCCCCCCCCCCTCTTGCTTGCTGCTCTTACTCTTCAGTCACAAAGATGAAGGTAGTATGATCCTTTAAAATGTCAGTAAACTTTTACCATGCTACCCTTCTCATGTTTCAGAGCATAGTGCCCTTCATAGTGACTGCTGAGAGATCTAAATCTAACATGTTCAGAACAGTTTGTCATTATTTGCATCAACACACCTATTCATGTTGTTATTTTATAAAACTAGCATTAGCCATTCTCTTTGTGCACATGGTAATAAACAAGGCCAAAGATGTTTAGCAGTCATCTGAAGCATCCATGAATGACTGAATGAGAAGCAGTTGCAACAAGGGATCGTGTTATAGCCAGCAGGGCAATGACAGTCAAAAAATTGGAATGTGTTACTCTTAAAGCAAACTACTAAATTATGAAATACTGATAGCTCAGTCAGTATAGCGATGGGCTACGGGCCGGGCAGCTGAGGTTCAATTCCTTGCAGGGAGAAGAGATCTTTCTGTACTCCACAGCATCCAGACCAGCTCTGCCCCCCCCCAGCCTCTTATCTGACAAGTATCAAGAGCCCTTTCCCGAGAGGTAAAGTGACAGGGGTGTGAACCTGACCACTCACTTCCATCTAATGCTAAGGTCAAGAATGGTGGAGCTATACCTCCACTCCCTAATATCTCTTCATGGTGTGGTGCTTTCTTAAGTAAGCACAATGACAACTTTACCTTTTCTTTATCCTTTTATAGAAGGGAGTGAAACATTAGAGTACTGTGTGGATGAAGTGAAAGTTTTACTTCATACAAGTGGTGCCAGTAAGACATGACAGTTGTTTCTTAATAGCATAAAATCTATATACCTTGGCATCGGATGGAGATCAGATGTCATCTTCACACTATGGCCATGTATTCAGGGACTGCTGGTCTGTCTTCATTTGTTGTACTTCCTTTACCTAACCAAATTTTTCCAAATAATGGAACTTATTGTGCTATTTTGAATCTTCTTACATGTCATTATATGTTGTAGGTGATGGCCAGACCGGATGACCAAGAAGTGCGTGATGGAACAGATGAGTACAGCTTGTATTTCGTTATAGCTGGTGTTGCTGTTGGTATTGCCACCTTTCTGCAAGTAAGTCAACAAAGTGTCATTGTTATGAAAGAAATTGGATGCTGTAATCAGGCACATCACATTCACATATTGTACTGTTAACCAGTTTTAATCCTACAGACTTCAGTATTGTCACATTTTAGAGTGTGACTATAGGTGGGGTTTGGATTAGTGACTCAATTTATTGACCACTTACAGGTCATAATTACAAATAACTATACAACTATCACTCATTTCCACACTTTACAAAACACTACATGCTAAGTCTTCTTCAACCTGCAGTTTTTCCACTAGACATATCCTGGTGATGGATTTTAATAGTGGAGGTTCTTCAGCTTCACATACTTCCCTACAGAACTGACTTGGTTGACCCAATTGTCTTCAAGATAGCTCCTCTGCATGAACCATGTAGAAATACCCAGTTTCCAACAGTACATATATTGTTATGTGTCAATCCATTGCTGCAAGAACATGTTTACTCAGCTATTGTCTAGAAATACCTCATGACTCATGGTATGTGGGTTCAAACACGGCGGAGGTCGTGGAATTTTTAAGGGCGGAAAAATTCAGGGAACAAGTCCTCCGGGAGGGACTTTAAGCTGTGGGTCCCGTGTCGTAGCTTTACGGCACGTGAAAGAACCTCATATCTCCAAAGGAGGTCACTGAGCCAAATTCAAGGACGTTTCCCGCCCAACAGTAGTCATAATGCCTCTGATAGATGGGGGAAGCATTATAGATACCGCCAAGCCAGTAGAGAACTCGCTGGCTCGGTCGGGACTGATGGTACGCACCAATATCGGTAGGGTATAGAGACTGGTAGAATATCATAGAGGGAAGCACAATAGATCAAAACTGGTCGCGGTGCATGGGGAAACCCACCCTCTCCAATAACTAACTAACTATTGTCTAGAAATGGGCCTGGCATATCTGCCTATCTTGCGGTTGTCACATAGTAAAGGCTGTACAAACAACATTATAAAGGTGAACCAGTCAATGTTTAGTACTCTCTAACAGTATTTCAATTCAGGAAAGCCTTTTACAGAGTCCAGTCTGTTGCATATAACAACATTATATCACTACAGTGTCACATATTGTACTTACCTGACTGAGTAGGTTTGTTTAGTAGTAACATTGTAATCCTGTATTCAGGATATGCCTGGTTCAGATCTCTGCCAGGTCACTGGCTATTGTGACTGAGGTTGTCTGTGGCCTTCTTCAGGCCCACAAGGGAAATGCTAGGGTAGTGCCTAGTGCTTCAGTTAGTCATGATCATTTCCTTCCAAAATCCTTTCTGACCATTATTCACCAATTACTAACTGTTCCACGTTAGTCTGAGGTACTGACAGCATTATAAAATAAACCACAAAAAAAAATTCTTACCTGATTATTAGGCTTTCTTTCTCTGAGCTTGAATTCTTGGAATCCCTTCCTGTCCCTAATTTTAATGTTGAGTCAAATCCCCCCTCTCCAATCCCTATTTCATATAGTGCTAAATAACATTCACAGCTAAGCTGTTAACACCTGCTTCTGGTATGGATAACAGTGCTCCCCATAGATTCTGAAGGGTTATGATGATAGTGCATAACACTCAGAATTACTGGGTTTTTTGGACTTTATCCATTGGCTGGTACTGTAAAGAACACAACAGTTATGCAACTGGACCTGCTTCTCTCCACAGGTGAAGGGGGTGGGAGACAGCTGCACTGTTAGGTCCATTAGAAAGAAGTATCTTGTGTCACTGAACAGCCTATGTCACTATAACTACAGCTATATATACTCCTGAGATCAGGATTTGTCAACAGGGGATAACAGGTATACACTGCCTGATGATGGTCCCATGTTGACCGAAACATGTAGCAGTAAACAATAAAATTCAGTCTATTAGATACTGATTTTAATTGTGATACCATTTTCCTTGTTGTATTGACAGACATTTTACCAAACCACATAGTTATGACACGCAACAGGATACAGACTATAAAAAAGATAACAGGAAATTGTGCCATAAAAAAATGTGATAATGCCTGTACAGATCTTAAACTAAGATAGAGAAAGAAATAAACAAATGCAACAAACCAAATTGGTGGACATGAATGCATACGAATGATTCAAAAATTTATTTTGTAAAAATATATACCTACCACTAGCGTCATCTGTGGAACTAAAATCGTGTAGATACCTACGAAAAAATGTCAGATTTTACTGACCTACCCTATGAGTTGTTAACTTCATTGTTGATGAGGGGAATCCTTATGGCAGAAATATCCAAACTAAGTTGGACAATCATATTGGTTAAACATTCCATATGGGCTGATTCCTTATATTTCTTACAGCTGTTGTTACTTTCAATTTTAAAAATTCTATCTTCATCTTAGCCTACCCTATGATCCTCTTCAGAGGCATATTGGCCTAATTTTTATTTTTCTAGAAGACCTCTCTATGAGATTGTGCCTATATTCATGAAGCCTCACCACTAGCATTCTGCCTGTTGCACCAGTTTAGCTTCTGCCACATTCACAAGGAATGCTATAAATGCAGATCCCTTTCCAGTCTGGTTCTCATTAGAGGACTCCCAAGGGTTTGTTTAGTTTTGAAGTTGGTCCCTAATGTTGTAATAATTCCATATATGTTTCAACTTTTCTGAAATGCCCTCCACTTATGGGATATACACAGAGCCCAGAGGCTTTTCCTCTTAATCTGGATGGCTGCTACTGTTGAGCCAGTTTGTGAGAATGCACAGTGATTATGTTGCTATGTTGAGGGATAGAGACCTTCCCATAGCCATACCATCTTTCTGTTGAAAGAACTTATTGTCCACCTGAAAGTAGATGGCTCTCAGACTTCCAGCAGTTCTGTGATCGCTTTGACCTGCAAGATAGACCATTCCACCAGTGTGTTGTCATTGTCGAGTTTATTTCTGACAGCTTGTTATTTTTGTTACTTCCACGTGGATCGAATGATAAGTAAGAATCAATGTTCAATCTATCCCTGCTTTATTAAGACTAACCTTTGATACACAAAAGCATTTTATATATATTCACACACATAACAATAGAGAGATTCTGTTTTTAAACACACAACTGTAGTAACACATAACAGTAGAGAAACTAGTAACAGCGCATGTAGCGCAGTCTGTTGTTAAAATTGTTTGCTACGACATTGCCAACTCTAGCATTATATTTTAACATTAGAGAGTTGCGAACATAACACTCCCCCTTAAACAATTTTGGGAGTTTAAAAAATACTTATTCATTAATCAGTATTACTTACTTACTCATGGAGCCGAGCCCTTCTTGAGGAGCCCCCAGTTCTGCAGCTACTCAAGAATTTCCCAGCATTTTATGGAACCTGAAGGTTCATCACCGTGTTCACAAGAGCCCTCCACTGGTCCCTATCCTGAGCCAGATCTATCCAATCCATACCATCCCATCCTGTCTCTCTAAGATCCATTCTAATATTGTCCACCCACCTACACCTTGGTCTTCCCTGTGGTCTCTTTCCTTCTGGCTTTCCCACCAATATCCTATACGCATTCGTCTCCCCCATTCGTGCTACATGACCTACCCACCTCATGCTCCTTGACTTATCCAAGGAATCAGTCCAGGTCCGAGGCTTTGTGTTCATTTTCGTAACATACTGATTTTTTACAGTGAGGAGTTGTTAGTCCCACACCCAACCCCCAAGCTGGAGGGCCACCCCTTGTCGGCTGTCTGTGACTGCTTATTCAATATATTCACAGCTTCCCTTCAAAACTGGAGGGCGTCTCCTCCATCCACAACCTGAGGACGCGCCATGCCGTGGTGACGGACCCACCTAACATGGCGTTAATCAGTAATAATAATAATTTTTGTTGATATACTGACATTAATCAGAATATCAACAGAAATTATTATTATTATTTAGAACATCAATTGGAAACATTATTCTTAGCACAATCCAAGTGAATTAATAAAATCACTATGTTTCCATACATTTAAACCTTTCATGCAACCATCAGCAACTAATTGTTTTCCAGGAATGTAATGTACTGACAATTCATTTGATTCAACCCTCTCTTACAAAATGAACCCTTATGTCACTATGTTTTGTTCGGTCATTATTGACAGGATTTTTTGCTATGGCTAAAGCACCACAATTATCACAAAAAATAGGAATAGTGATTGCCTTGTTACATATTTCAAACCATAATTTCCTCAAGAAAATGGCTTCGTTCGCGGTCTCTGATAACGCCATATATTCTGCTTCTGTGGTTGACAAAGCTACAGTCCTTTGTTTTTTACATCTCCAACTGATAGCTGCTCCTGATAGTTTGAACACAGATCCACTAAAGGATCTACAATCTAAATTTCCACCCCAGTCTGCATTGGAAAAACCTTCCAATTGATCATTATTCTGAGAATATACAATACCTACATCTTTGTAGTATTTAGGTATTTTAGAACTCTTTTTAACAAAACCCAGTGCTCTCATGAAACAAGTGTTAAAATGGCTCAAATAAGTCATAGCAAAAGATATATCAGGGCGCGTGCATACAGCTAGATACATCACTGAACCTACAGCTTGTTGAGATGGCACATCATCTAGATTCACAATCAATTTATTTGATTTAGGCAACGGTTTCAATTTGCTATTTGGTTCTACTGGATGACTAACTGGTTTAGTCTTATTAGGAATGTTAAATCTCTTAAGAACATTGTTCAAATTTTGAGTTTGGGTTAACTTTATAGTTTTCTTTGCCCTATCTCTGTTCACTTCCATTCATAGACGTTTCTTAACTGGTCCCAAATCCTTGACTTTAAAACACTGTTGCAAGTTTCTTTTTAAATGCTCAACTTCAGCACTGTCACTATAAAATATGAAGAAGTCGTCAACATACAGTGCTATATTAATTACAGAATTACCCTTTTGTTTGGTATAAATACATGGTTCAGAACAAGTTTGCTTGTACCCTAAGCTTTTCAGAACCTCTGTTGCTTTCTTATTCCATGACCTAGTGGCTTTTTTTAGTCCGTAAACTGATTTTTTTAACTTGCAAACTTTATTAGACTGCCCCTTAATATCATATCCTTCAGGAAGCTCCATATACGAAGGGGGACCCAAAAATAACTGGAACCGACCTGTTGCGCGCGCATTCTTTGTAGTTACGAGTTGTGCTGCTAGGTGGTGTTAGCTGGGGGTCTCCCACGACTGTTAGTGAGCTGGCGTCAGTCTGAGTTAAGTGGTTTGTCTGTGGTGCTCTGTTGTGTGCGTTCCTGTTTCAACCCTTTGGCGATTAGTGAGATTGTCGTGGTGAAGCAACCAGTTCCCATTTCTCCACATTTCGGACCGTTTTCGTCACACACTCTCTCGTAATCTTCGTAACGCATCCAGGTAAAAATGTTGGTTCACTGTTTGTCCTGGCGGAACGAACTCTTTGTGGACAATGCCATTCACATCAAAAAAACAAATCAACATTGTTTTCACATTGGATTGCACTTGACGCGCTTTCTTCGGTCGTGGTGAAGTTGGAGTTTTCCACTGGCTTGATGATTGCTTTGATTCTGGATCGTACCCGTAGCACCAAGACTCCCAGTCACAATTCTTTTAAGAAATTCTGGATCGTTCTGCACTTCACTCTTCAAGTCGCGGCAAACATTCACGCGGTTTTCAATTTGGTCATCTCCGANAACAGAGCACCACAGACAAACCACTTAACTCAGACTGACGCCAGCTCACTAACAGTCGCAGGAGACCGCCAGCTAACACCACCTAGCAGCACAACTCGTAACTACAAAGCATGCGCGCGCAACAGGTCGGTTCCAGTTATTTTTGGGTCCCCCCTCATATATAACTTCCTCAATATCTCCATTTAAAAACGCGGTACAGACATCAAGGTGGTCAGTGTTCCAATCATGCTTAGCAGCTAAAGCAAATAACAAACGCATTGATGAGTGTTTCACTACAGGAGCAAAAGTTTCACAATAGTCTATTCCTTCTGTTTGGCTGCAACCTTTCACCACTAAATGTGCTCTGTGACATGCAATATTTCCTTCAGAATCTCGTTTAATTTTGAAGACCCATTTTGACTTCACTGCTGGCTTATTTGACGGTCTGTCTACTATTGTCCATGCTTCGTTTGTTTGAAAAGCTTCTAGCTCCTGTTGAGTAGCTTCTTTCCATTTAGATTTATCAGAGCTTGACAGTGCCTCTTCATATGTGACTGCTTCTGACTCCTCATCTTTATGCATGGCTAAGTAGGTAACAAAATCTGGAAATTCCTTCTGTTTCCTGTTCCGAAGTGGATATCATCTTTCTTCCAAATTTCCTGGTAATTGTTTTAAGCCATTCGGCTCTAATGGAACTTAATTTCCTTCATTTTCTACTTGTGTTTGTTCTTCTTCAGGGTTTTGTTCTTGCGGAATCAGTGTTTCATGTTGTGGGTCGAGGTAGAAACTCGACAACTCTGGAGGAATCTCATTAAGCTGAAATCCTTTCTCACTCTCTTTCTAGTTTATAATTTCTTCTTCCAGAAATTCTACATCTCTTGCTTTAACTATTTGAGATGGATTGCGGGGATCTGATAACCGATAAGCTTTACTGTCCTCACTATATCCCACAAAAATGTATTTCTTGCTCACAGCATCCAATTTTTGGCGTTTCTCTGATGGTACATGAGCATACGCTGGACATCCGAAAATTTTTATGTGGGAGAGATCAGTCTTTTCTCCTGTCCATATTTCTTCAGGCAATTGGTTCTTTAGTTTCTTGTGAGGTGATCTGTTCAAAAGATATACAGCTGTTTGAGCTGCTTCATCCCAGTATCTTTTGTTGCAGCTGGAATCATACAACATACACCTTGCTTTTTTCCAAAATACTGCAATTAGCTCGTTCAGCAGTTCCATTTTGTTGTGGATTATATGGCACAGAGAATTTCCTTTTAACTCCCTTTTGTATTAACATTTCATTGAATAATTCGCCGCAAAATTCACCACCATTATCGGAATGAACAGCTTTTATTGTCAATCCAGTTTCTGTCTCAACCATTTTCATAAATTCTTTAAAGGCTTCATATGTGTCACCTTTGTGTTTCAAGAAACGAATGAAGATTTTTCTACTGTGATCATCCACAACAGTCAAAAAATATTTAGCATTCCCATAAGAGGGTACTTCAAATGGCCCAACCAGATCTAAATGTAATAGATCAAGTATCCTTTTTGACCGCTTGTTCTTTGATTGTAGGAAAGGCTTCTTTGTCATCTTGCCTTCCAGGCATGGAACACATTTCTTTGACTGATCTTCTTGTTCTTGAAAATCAATGCCACTAGCTAAACTTTTTTGAGCAACCGCATACTAACCCTATTTAAATGCCCCAAACGCCTATGCCACAACAGTTGTTCATCAGTTTGCTGGGTACTTGCAACTTGTTCATTCTTTACAATATTAATACAAGATTTCTCACATGTGTCATTATTCTCTTTGGTATTAATCTTATCTTTAGTTGCGGTATTTGCATATTGGGTCAAGTTAGCTTTGGTATTTAAACAATAAATCCCATTTTTGGGATATGCTTTGGGAAGAACTTTGCCTGTTACCTTAAAATCATCAGAATCATATAAGTTGCAACAGTCTTTGGTGAATAACACAATCATACCCTTGTTTACAATTGAGTTGACAGATAACAAATTTGTAGACAATTTTGGTACATGCAATACATCTGAGATATGGCTAAAATTGTCATTCACAAGTTTTACATCACCAAAACCTGAACTAGTTAACACGTTGTCATCAGCAAGACTTATCTCGTGTTCCTTAGAATCATGTGTTTTATAATTTTGCCAGACAGCCTTATTTCCGGTCATTTGGTGTGAAGCACCAGAGTCTATTACCCAAGTATTATCCTTAACTTTAACATGATAGGCAGATACCACATACATGGATTTTTACTGGTCTTATTTTTCCATTTATTTTCATCGCACCTTTCATCGGATCCTTCATCATTTTCATCAGTACTATTAACTAATTTTGAAGACTGATTGCCCTTAAATTTTTGGTTCTGTTGATTGTTGTGATTATTATTGTTTGCCTTATCCTTATGCCAACAGTTTTTGTTTATATGGCCTAGCTTACCACAAATTTTACATTTTGGTGGTTTACGTTTAAGCTTATCTGTGGACAGAAAGGCTGAATCTGAATTTGCATTTTTACCAAATTCAGTATCTTGCAATAGCTTAGAGTTAATGAGCTCACTAGTCAAAGCCACTTTGGAATTTTCAAGTGCCATATGCATGGGATAATACTCTTTAGTTAAACCCTTTACCATTAAAGCGGCTAATAGCTCATCATCTATTTTTTTGGCGATTGAGACTAATCTAAGATTTACTGACATGAAGGCATTAACATATTCCTGCATACTTTTATAGTCCTCAAGTTTCAAAGAGCACAAATCAGTTAAAATACTTATCCAACTATTGACACCCTGATCTTTGAATGTTCTTTCCAATGCGTCCCAGGCTTCCTTTGCTGTAGTTGTCTGGACAACGTAAGATTTAACTTGGGGCTCCAATGTCAGACAAATGATGGCTCTGGCTTTCTCATCCTTTTGTTTCTTGAGGGATGCGGGAGTTGTATCTTCTGCAACATATCCACTGACTGCTGCCCACACAGTTTCAATCACTAGAACATTTTGAATGTCAAAGCACCATTCTCTATAATTTTCCTGTCCTTTGAGCTTATCAGTATTCATGAAGGGCTTTGAAGTGGCCATGATGAAACTTGTCTCTTTGTCTTGGTGGCAGTGTCAGTCCAAGCAATCACTTTTAAATAACACTTTCACTTTTTACTATTTATACCTATCAATAATGCGATCCTGGGCCCATAACCTGTTACTGTCACTTCTGCATGGATCGAATGATAAGTAATCAGTGTTCAAGCTACCCCTGCTTCATTAAGACTAACTTTTGATACACAAAAGCGTGTTATATATATTCACACACATAACAATAGAGAGATTCTGTTTTTACACACATAACAGTAGAGAAATTAGGAACAGCACATATAGCACAGTCTGTTATTAAAATTGTTTATTACGACGTTGCCAACTCTAGCATGATATTTTAACATTAGAAAGTTGCCAACATAACACTTGTAAGGCTATGTCAACTTGTACATTACTGGAAAATCTAACAGTGTCAAAGCTGACAAGGATATTTAGACTATTAAGATTTGCAGATTTCAACAACTGTATGAAACAACCTGAATTCTTTTCAAAGGATTCCAATTTTCTGACAAGAGAACTCAGTATATTATGAAGGAAACCAAGGGGAACCAATGACGCTCGCTAAAAATCTCAAAGGAATGTCTGGTTTGTAAATCTTTGGAGGACCATATAAATATAGAGGCTTGCTGTGATATGGTGTCAACTTATGTTTCAGATCAGGAGGAGAACAGTTTTAGGTGACAAAGATTTTCTGTACTTCCTCTCAAGTTTGACTTTAGGACAAGGACTCATAAACCCTGGAGTGTTTAACTCACCCTTGTAGTCAGATTCATTTCACACCACAGTGCTTTGCCTACATGAAGAATCCTAATGCATTTGTTGACCCTCGGAGATTTCACAGCTTTCAGCTCCTTCCTAGTCATGTTGGGTATGGACTACTTGGACTTTTCTAACATGACCTGGTCTTCCATCAGAATTCCATGCCCAGGGACTGCAGAGTTTTGAAACAGCTGATTCAGTAGCACATGCCATATCTAGATTAGAGTATGGAATTACTACTACAGAATTCAAACCCATCATAAGGACTGCTTCCTCAGAGTCTGCAAGAGCATGTTTTGGGTCTGTACATCCATTACCACAATTTTTATTTTACATTTTCCTCTCTCCCATTGATGAATCCTGATTTCACGTGTATACGTGTGTGTGTGTGTGTGTGTGTGT
>NW_019718630.1:47325-54595 GCF_002891405.2 Cryptotermes secundus | reverse complement strand
CTCTGCTGTTTATAGCTTCAGAGCAAAGAAAACACGTCATTCATAACAGTAGAATCAAGAAACCGCTCACAGTAGCCACAGGAACGTTGCTTCAAGACAGGCATATGTAACGACGACTTAGCGCTCTTAAACGCGTGTGTCATTAAATACAGTTCTCCTGACAACAGGCCAGTGAAAAATCTAACAATCTACAGCAAAACCATCAATTATTATGGGCGTTATAACATAGGTGTGCAGCTGGACGAAACATACACGTCGAACCCCCCCAGACGATTTAAATACCTGACGAAACATACACGTCAAACCACGCTGAACGGCTAAAGAGACAAATTCTCTGTATGGTACCGAAATAAAANGTGTGTGTGTGTGTGTGTACACACACACACACCTGTAGTTATATTGACATAGGTTGTCCGGACACTGATGTTACCTCTTTCTAAGAAACTCAACAAAATGGGTGTCTCCCACCCCCCACATGAGGACAGGAGCAGCTCTAGTTTCATAAACATTGTGGTCTTTAGGATATCAGATGATGAGCAAAGTCCAAAAAAAACCCAGTGATTCCGAGTGCTACTTGTACTAGAAATACTTTAGTTCTCTGAATTCATAGTAATGTTAACATCAATCCTAGTGAAGTGTATTTCTTTGTGATAACCCCCCCCCTTTTCCCAGATGCTGAATTGGTAAGAAATAATTCTTATGTTTATATAACAATTTCACAATTTATCTGCATGAATTCAGACTGAATTATAGGATCATATTCGAGAGAACAGTATTGTTATTTTGCTAGTTTATAGGTTGGGATATTATCCCTAGTGTTGCCTCCTGTTACAGTATGGAAACTGATCACTTGATTCTTTGCAGTGAGAGGAGGCAGGCACTCTATGGGTCAGTAACAAACTCACTCACTCCATGCAATAGAATTACTACATCTATTATGTTTCTGGACACTATCCATCAGCCTGTTTTTATTTAAATCACACGGCATTTTAGAGACTGGATTCTTTCTCTGTCTTCAAGTGGAACCTACTCAGTTTGTCTGTATCTGTGGACACCAGTTCAAACACAGGATAGGATATTCCAACCAAGCACAGCACAATCCATCTGCAGGATTTAAGACAAACATTAAAAGCATTAAGAAAACTCCACACACATGAGGCCTAACGCCTATATCCATGCACTGCCAGAATAAAAGTAATCACTAAAGAGACAAATTCTCTGTATGGTACCGAAATAAAAACATTATTTCCACACATAATCTACAATGGACAGTATTAATAATGTTGTATTTTAGCGTCCTGTTGCACTGATTCATATCCATAATGTGTATATATTAACCGTGTTTTAGTGCATACAATTTCACTTGTCACTTCATACTACACGTTTCGGCATCATTCTGCCATTGTCAGGTGTATTAATCACTGCCTTCCATCAAATGTCCATTTATAAAATGATATAAAATGTGTGTTCGTCGTTGTTCAATAATAAAATTTATATGTTAAAGCTTGTTAAGATCTATCATCTTACATGTCGTGTATCAAACTCATGTGTAATGCCATTCATCCACTATGGGAGTCGTTCTTCTTATGTTTTAATTGTGTATATACTGTGTCTTTCTTGTGTGGCTGCATATGTTGTATTGCTGGATGTATGTGTCCAGCAATACAGTGCACGCAGGTACATGACATATAAGATGATAGATCTTAACAAGTTTTAATATATAAATTTTATTATTGAACGACAAACACATTTTATGTCATTTCATAAATGGACATTTGATGGCAGGCAGTGCAATGGTTTAACGTGATTAATACACCTGAGGACAGCAGAATGATGCCGAAACATGTAGTATGAAGTGACAAGTGAAATTGTATGCACTAAAAGACGGTTAATATTGTAGCGTGTTGTGTGTGTCACACTACAAATAAATTTACGCCGTTGTTTGATATAGCGAATGTATTCCGCTCGCTGACACCTTACAATCATTACCACTTGCAGTGTTACAAATACTGCTTACAATATCTCGGCGATACTGGACTGTCTTCTCAGGCGGTTTATAGCAGACCCTTCTGCGGCGGATATTCCAAGACTGACTGCTTCTCGTCGAAGCTGGGCTATTTATCTCCTTGGCCGCTGCTATGCTGTTATAACCATGGAGACTCCTGTTAGAACTACAATAGAGCGATTGTTGTTTCCTATGCAACGGTCTATTCTAGCGTTTCCATAGAAGTGACTCTTCTGGGTTCCCGACATGTTACATTATATACACATTATGGATACAATGGACAGAGTTCTGATTTCTGCTGCAATAATGGGAATCCAGATTGGAAAGATGTCGAAGCTGGGTTGGCTGATTAGATGATCCTTCAGAGATGTGGGTGGATTCCATGTATTTCCTGTATGTGGTGTTTGGTTCGGTCTTTTTATGTTGGTACCACACAGACAATTTGTCTCTATAGTGATGACTTCTGTTCTGACAATGCTTTGATTTTAAGAATAGCCATAATATAATGCATGGACATAGATGCTAGGCCTCATGATTTAATGTTTGTCTTCACTCACACAGATGGTTTGTGCTATGCTTGGTTTATATATCCTAGCTTGTGTTGGTGCTGGTGTCCAGAGATAGAGACTAGCTCTATCCACTGGGATCAATTGAGTAGGTACCACCTGAAGACAAAGATGGAATCCAATCTTTGAAACATTGTGTGTTTTAAGTAAAAATAGAGCAATGGATAATGTGCAAAAACACAATAGTTGTATTAATATACCATCACCACAAACATTTAGATCTTAATAACAGAATTACTATTGAGAAGCTGGTAGTTCTGAATGTTCGTGCCTCAACAGTAGATAACAATTGATGTTATAAAGGACCGGTCCTATGAAGAATTAGAAAATGGATTTGATAAATTCCCAAACTACCATTAGAAAATTTTATTAGGAGATATCAATGCCAAAGTAGGTATGAAGATATTTTCAAACCAACAATTGGGAATGAGAGTTTGCACGAAGTTAGTGATGATAATAGAGTTAGAGTAGTAAACTTTGCCACATCAAAAAATCTTACGGTCAGAAGCACAATGTTCCCATATCATAACATCCATAAATTTACTTGGACATCTGATAGGAAGACACAGTCAAATTGACCATATTTTGAGAGATAGGAGACGGCATTCAAGTGTGCTTCATGTCCAATCATTCAGGGCAGCAGATTGTAATACTGACCACTACCTGGCGGTGTAAATGTTAGGGAAAGACTGGCAGTGAGCAAACAAACCACACACAGAATTCATATGGAGAAGTTCAATCTCAAGATATTAAATGAGATAGAGGGTAAAGAGCAGTATTGTGTTGAAATCTCAAATAGGATCCCGGCTTTGGAAAACTTGGACACTGAGGTGGATTTTAATAAAGCTTGGGAAACTATTAGAGAGAATATCAAAATTTCTGCCAAGAAGAGTCTAGGTTATTATGAACCGAAGAAGCATAAGCCATGGTTCAATTAAGGATTCTCAGAATTATTAGACCAAAGGAAACAAGACAGATTCCAGTGGTTACAGACTCAAAGTGAAATAAATAGGGATAATCTGAACAATATAAGACGCGAAACCAGCAGGCATTTCAGGAATAAAAACAGAATATATGAAAGACAAAACTGATGAGCTTGCAATGAACAGTAAGAACAAGAACATTAGAGACCTGTGTAGAGGAACAAATGACTTTAAGAGGGGTTACCAACCTAGAAGTAGCTTAGTGAAAGACGAGAATGGCGATCTGCTTGCAGATTCCCACAACATTTTGAATAGGTGGAAGAACTACTTCTCTCAGTTATTGAATGTACACAGGGTCAGTGATGTCAAGCAGGTAGAATACATACAGCTAAGCTGTTAGTACCTGATATTGTTAAAACATCTTATGTGACAGTGTTTCCTGATCATAATGGTGTGCCTCTGAGGATGATTCTTTTGAATCGAAACATGTAAGGTGAATAAAGACTGAAGTGTTGTAAACTTGTATGTCACACTGGACTGAAAATTATCCACTTTGGTTTGAAATATCTCAGTGTCGTGCATAATCACAGGCCTTGATTTTAGCTCTGTTCAATTTTCAGTTTCCTTGTCAGAGGCGTGGTTTCCTTGATTATACTATTTCATATCAATAACTTTGCTCATTATTTTAGATTTACACATATGGGGTAGCAGGTGAGAAACTGACGATGCGACTTCGTGGGGAACTGTTTGAATCAATGGTCCAGCAGGAAGTTGCATGGTTTGATAAGAAGTCCAACAACTCAGGTTCGCTCTGTGCTCGTCTCTCAGGGGATGCTGCAAGTGTGCAGGGTGTGAGTACATGTACATTGAATGAATTACCTCATATGTCACAGGATACTGTGTGGATTGAAGTGTTAAGTGTTTCATCCATGTTTCCTACCTCCAGAACTTGGTAATCTGGATAGGAATGTTTCATGGCTTTCAGCAGTCAGCTGGCCCCAATTAATTCCATGTAAGAATTAACATTTTTTCATTATAGATATTATTGGTGATCCACTGAAAAATATAAATATTATGAACCTTTAAAAATTGAATGATGTTTAAATATGAAAGTATCATTATAGTCACACTTGTGTCATAGAAGAATACTGTCTTCTGCGATGTGATGCTGTGTAGTCTGGTAGCAATTGCCATGCCATATCTGTATTCAGGGTTGAAGAGGAAGTGGGAGGCAGTTCAGTCTTCCAAAATGTTAGTTAACATTTTATACTATACCATATATACTATATATACTATATTATACCATACCGTGCCATACCATGCTACGTCAAAAAAGAAATGCTGGCTTAACTTACTTAATTTTGACTGTCATCTCCTTCATAATAGTCTCCTTGTGAACGTATACAGTGATACTATTGTTTTTTTCATGCTTCAGAAGCACCATGGAGATAATTTTCCTTATTGCTGTCGAGTACTGTTTCAAAATGTCCCTTCAGTTTCATTTTCAATTTGGGAAACAAATCAAAATCACAGGGGGCTAAGTCTGGCAAGTAGGGAGAATGGGGAACGTTAACCATGTTGCTGTTAGTCACAAACTCTGTGGTTTTCAGGGACTTGTGGGTGGCGCATTGTCATGATGAGGATCATTTGTCAAGAGTCAGTGAACAAACTTTGCAGCAATGTAATGCATATTCAAATTTTCTCTTAAGATCTCCTGGCAGACTTCATAACTGATCCCAACGGTGTCTGTGAACTCATGGATTGTTCAGTGACAGTCTTTGGGGATGAGTTTTTTAATTTTTTCAACATTTTCTGTCATTTTGCTGGTGTTTGGTCGCTCTAAACGTTCGTCATCGTCAGCTGACATTCATCCGGCATTAAAACCATGAATGCTATTCAAGAATCGCTGTTCGGCTTAAAGAATGTTCTCCAAAAGCCTCACGAACCATTTCAGGGGGTTCAGTACCGGATTTACTGAGTTCATGGGAAACTTGATGCAGGCACGTTGCTTGATTTTGCCATCCATTGCAGACAAAATGAACACTAAGTCCAAACAACAGTGTGTGTTCACAGTGGGGTATCACATGGCAGACTGATGCAACAGGCTTGTGGAAATGTGACCTTGGCCTCCCCTCTCATCTTCTTTCACTGAGGCAGTTAGAATAATAATAGTCCAGGAACATTCTGATAGCACTTTATACTCATTGCTCTGAAGATCTCAGATTTTGCATAGTATTGTAGAAACTTTATTCATCTTATTGTTGCAACCCCAGTGTCACTTTGTTCATCATAAGACATGTCAGGTAATTGTTGGGGGTTAGGTTTGGTCCATCTAGGGCCAGAAAGATTATTGTAATGTGAAATACAGTATAATTTTTTGATAACAGAAAGATCACTGGGCAGGCTGTTATTGCACATAAATCAGAATGTCCCATACAGCAGTGCTGATGTTGCTTATTTGTTAATTTATCATTTCATTTTTGTTTTGTTGACAGGCCACAGGTCAGCGTGTGGGAATAGTGCTGCAGTCTATAGCCACAATTGGGTTGGGGGTAGCACTTGCCCTTTACTATGAATGGCGTCTTGGCCTAGTTACATTGTGTTTCACTCCTGTCATTCTGGTGGCACAGTACTTGTTCTTGAAAAGTTCCAGAGGTGAAACTTTCAGCAATCAACAGGCATTGGAGAAGTCCAGCAAGGTTGGTAAAGTGTAAGATACAGTAAAATGAAAGTGGACCACATCACGTGCAGTAGTATGAGAGCTAGTATATGTAGTAAGCCTTTCATTCTTAATGAAGAAATAAGAATTTTTTCTACATTAACCAGTATTCTTTCTTTTCTTCCATCAGATATTCATAAGATGTAGTATAACTCGTGCACATAACACAAGTATATATTTTTAACTTCAAAACTCAATTTAAGACATTTATTTCTTACATTTCTGTTTTTGCTACAGAATTTATAGGAACAAGACATTAATATTACAGCAGTCAATATACAGAATGTCCCAGGAGGAATGGACCAAACTTCGGGAGGGTGTTCCTTATGTTAAAGTATGCCGATATAACCCAAAACACCTATGTCCAAAGTTGAATGGTTACGGAGATAATGGCCCGAGAAAAGTGTGGTCTTCTTGCAGGTCCACGCGCTATAGCTGTCAGCTGAGACCCTTATCTGTTTGTCCTTGAGTGCTGTGAGTCACTAGCCGTAAGCTCATGTGCTACCTACCAGAGCCTACAGATTACGTTGCGGCGGGGTCGTGAATGGGTGGTAAATTAGTTGTGTGATGAGTTGCTGAAATGCCTCTTGTGTTTTCACACGTGGAATATTGTGATATGCATTTTGTGTGTGAATTTTGCGGTCGCAATGCACGTGCTGCTCTTGAAGAATACCAAAGGCGTTTTCCCGATTGAAGGATTCCATCTCGAAGTGTATTTACACGAGTTCACCAGACATTGCGTGATACTGGTTCTCTTGCAAGTGTTTCTGTGCACTCTGAAAGGCAGGATGTACGAATGATAGACACACCAGAGCACATTCTTGATATTGTTCAGTGACGTCCGCGTCTGTCACTCGTAGAATCGCCTCTCGCATCGGCGTATCACGTATTCAGGTGTGGCGAACTTTACATTATGAAGAGTTATTCTTACCATGATCAAATGGTACAACATCTGGAACCAGGCGACCATGCACAGCGTATGGATTTGTGCCACTGGATAAAAAGCTCATCCCGAACTGTTAAGCGTCATTTTATTCAGTGATGAGGCGTCTTTTAC
>NW_019718630.1:0-47213 GCF_002891405.2 Cryptotermes secundus | reverse complement strand
CGTCACTCACAAGTTAGTTTGATGTTACGTACATTATTAACATTACAGAATCCACATATTCCTGCCAGTTTTAATATGTATTTTGTAATCAACAAGTGTGTAACACCGGTCAAAGTTTGACACTTCTCTGGCCATTATCTCCGTAACCGTTCAACTTTGGACATAGGTGTTTTGGGTTATGTCGGCATACTTGAACATAAGGAACACCCTCCTGAAGTTTGGTCCATTCCTCCTGGGACACCCTGTATATGATATAGCATTTTCATCCATGATAGTTAAAGAGTTAAGAAGAAATTTCCCACATGTAACTGGTATCTGTAATACTTCATAGTTTTTCATCCATTACATATACATAACACTAGATTGAGATGAGTGGTCAGCTTCACACCCGAGCTGCTTTACTGAAGTATTAACATCACAATATTGAGTTATTAATACAGAAAAATGAACTCCAGATTAAAGCAGTGATTTAATTAAAAATGTCTTTCATGTAATTTTACTTGACTTAATACAGTAAATCCTCGCATAACATTGTTCCATTATTAGGAATATACTGATCCTATTTTCATACCAAGGCTCCACAAAATGTCATTCATATGTCACTAGTGGTTTGACATTACTGGTTGAGGAAGCAAAAGAAGGCTGTGAAGATTATAATTGAATTGAATTGAATTGAATTTATTTACATTCTATAAATCCTAAGTAGGTTAGTACCTTTGGATACAGAACAAGTCAAAAGGTTACATACAAAAGTACAGGCAATTTTAGCTTAAAGATTAATATAACTTAATTTTACATCATTCTCTATTTACATTGAAGTATTCATCTAAAGAGTAGAAGGAATGAGCATGTAGATAATTCTTTAACTCTGATTTAAACTTTTTAGTATCATTGCCCAAGTTTTTAATACTTTGTGGCAGATTGTTGAACACTTTTACGCCAGTAAAGTAGACTCCTTTTTGATATACTGAGAAAGTTGATGAGGGTAGGTGGAAGTTATATTTTGTCTAGTATTCATGTTATAGACATCAGAATTTAATCCCCAGAACTTGCACTTCTTAATGTTGTAGGATTTTTTCATTCTGTTACGCTTAAAGTGGGACGAAATGACAGGAGGCTGGAGAAAGCTGCATAATGAGGACCTTCATAACTTGTACTCTTTGCCAAATGAAGCGTAGGTACCCTACAGAGGATCCTTCAGGTTGTGTATAGGTTCTCGTGATCACAGGACAGGGCGAGCAGGGGAGGACAAAGAAATCAGCAAGGCGGAAATACCCAAACAGAAATAGCCAAATCAAATATTAACAAAGAATAAATATAATATATTAACAAAGAAAGAATACAAACATAATGTAAATACCTGTATCAGAATGATTGCAGAGTTTGGTGTTCTGAGATAGAATACCACGTAGAGAAATTAATTTGGACGGTCGAGGATGACCTCGACCAGTGGTCCGAAACGAGAACAACCTACCCCATCAACGGTTGGGAAGCCAAGCGCCCTTAGCTCTGCTCGTTAGGCCGCTAAGTTGGCTCGGAAGGGGAAGGAGAGAGGGGGACAGTAGAGAAAGTAGAGGGGAGAAGTGCGCACACAGACCACGGATAGGAGCTGACGTCACACAAATACAATTAAAATTCAAGTCAGTGAAGATGAAATGGAAAGGACATGTAGCACACATGGGAGAGAAGAAGTATGCATGCAGAGTTTTGATGGAAGAGCCAGAAGGAAAGAACCACTAGGATGACATACGAGTAGATGTAGGTGGGAGGATAATATTAAAATGGATCATAGAGAAGTAGGATGGGGTAGTATGGACTGAATTCATCTGGCTGAGGATAGGAGTGGTAGGCTCTTGTGAACACAATACTGAACTTTCAGTTTCCATAAAATGTTGGAGAATCCTTGAGTCCCCCAGTGGTTGTTGGTAATCAAGAAGGTCTCAGCTCCATGGAATTAGTTATTGCTGATAGTGGAATTAAACATTCTTAGTGATTTTGCAATATCAGCACATATTTCACCTTTGTCAATATGCTTTAAAATTTCTAATTTAAGTTTGTAAGTAGGTTTGTATGTGTTCATTTATTTTATCCACCTGCATGGTCAGTATTAGTTTCCCTTTTTTATGCTATATCAGCATTTATAACAGTTTTAATAAGTGATTAAGACAAAATAGTGATTCAAATCAACTCAAATTCAACCAGGAAGAATGGTGCCTGGACTAGAACTGATGCTTGTGTGGTCAGGCATCAGAAAAGCATGATGAATTTCATCATTGTTTCAGGGAGCCTTGGTCAAGTGAACAACTTTTGGCCAGTCAGCAGTCAGACTGAGGTGTAAATGTATAAATATTAAATTCCTGAGTTGCTTAAACATGAAACAGCTTGATGTCAGGAGTCCCTTATATACTTATTTGAGTCTTATTAAGCTCTTGTACTAGCAGTTTATTTGAGCACCTCTGTAATGCATATATCTTTTAAAATTTCAATGTGGAAATCTATCTCAGTATTATAATCATAATTAATTCACTTTCAGATCGCAGTAGAAGCAGTTGGTAACATCCGTACTGTGGCAAGTCTGGGACGAGAACAGACATTTCACGAGCTATACATGTTGGAATTACTTCCAGCTCATAAAGTAGCATTACGCAACACTCATATACGAGGACTAGTGTTTGGATTGGCCCGAAGTATAATGTTCTTTGCATATTCTACAACCATGTACTATGGTGGACAACTTATGGTTGAAGATGGAATTCCCTTTGAAACTATTTTGAAGTAAGTAAATGTTAATTTTCATTCCATTTTCATTTTCATTGTTCATGTGAGATAGTGTTTTTGAGAGATGTATCCATGATGGCAGAGACACTGGGCATTGAAATTTAGCAGGTGTGCTTAAGGAACTGAAAACGACTTGTATTATTTTTGTCATATCCAACTGATGGCAAGTAACAATGTCCAAATTTTGTGACCAGTTTCAGTCAAACCCAGTATGATTGATCTAAAAGTTTCTGACGATGGTATATTAATAAAATTATTGACATTTTGGACATCCATCATCCTGATTTTAATTTAAAAACAGGATGACGGATAATGTTTAAAAAGTTAATCAGTTATCAGTATGATTGACCTTCACTCACTTTTGTCAGGTCCTTTCAATTTGGGGTTTTGATTTCATCTTAAAGGCTACTTCACTTAAGAGCCTGATCACATCCTTATATAACTTTCAGCACTGTTTCATATTTTTTGATGAAACTTGGCATATAATAGTTGAGTTATATGATTTATTCAAAATCAGTGACTAATGTGCAGGTGCTTAATGGCAACACATATAATTCAAGCAGGTTGTGTACAGATTCAAGTGAGACAGTAAGGTCCCCACAGGAAAGAATATTGAAAATGATACCCATTTGGTTATAAGATGTGCCAATAAAAATGTGAAAACAATACTACCATAAAAATTATGTCTGAGTATTAGGTTACTGTTTTATATGGACTGTTTTGTTTTTCCTTTCATATAGGGTAGGACAGACACTGATGATGGGTACAATGTCAATAGCCAATGCCATAGGCTTTGCTCCCAACTTCCAAAAAGGAATTGCTGCAGCTTCACACATCTTTCATCTTCTGGATAGGAAACCACAAATCTATGATCCTCCACAAGTCAGTGAAAGAAACTGGGTAAGTATACTACTGAACCACTTAGTAACATAGCACTGTTACTAACATAATGCAAAATATGTATTTGAAGTTTAAGGTTCTTACATGGTTTGTTGAGGCCTATAAGTTTTAATTTCTTGAGTTTATGTGCCATGTTGTGATGTTTGCCAGTGTTTCAGAGAAATTGGAATCTCTGATTTTCAGGATAAAATGACACAGCAAACCTAGATGTCAGACTACTGTGCTTTGGAACTGTGAAAATAAGTTCTGAAGATGGAGAGTGCTGATTCCTCCAAGACATCTGCAGAAACAAGACTTCCACAATAGGGTGCCATTTTTCATACACAGAATCACGAGTTTCAAAATATAGTGTGGCATGTAGATCCGTTGCTAGGCAACAACTGCAAGATAAGCAAATATACAACCCCCATTTCTGAATAATAGCTTCACAAACAAACATGTTTCCATGGCAACAATTGCACAGCAATAATGGAACTGTGTTTTCTGTGTGATCCATTCCAAGATGTTACAAGCAAGACAGCTGAGTGTTGACAGTTGGAACAATGAGTTATGAGTTAATTATGAGATTGTCACCAGGAAAAAACTGGTGAGGATTTAGCAGACTGAGAAGACTTTATGTGTGCTGTGGTTACAGCACTCAGTGAGACTGTCATAGTTATTTGTAGTTTCATTCTGTAAGAGTTCTATAAATCCAGTTACAAATTCAAACCCCACCTATAGTCAATTACATGAGATCTGGTGTCAGAAATGTGACTGGGTTGATCGAACTGTTGGATTGTAGACTATATTGTCACACTATGAAGATGGAACAAATACTGGCATGCCTGCTGGCTGAAATGAATGCCATACAGGAAATTGTGGAAGCCAAGACATGTGCCAGTCATGAAAAAATGCTTGCCAAGATGGATGCCAATCAGGAAACATTGGAAGACAAAATGGACTCTCATGAGGTGATGGTGATAGTGAAAGCCAGTCAAGAAAAGATAAAGGCCATGTTGGAGTCCTGTCTAGAGAAAATGGAGGTCATGGATTTGGAGGCAAATCCAGCAGATGTAGAGTTTTGAGTCAGAGCATCAGGAAGCCTCTAAGGAAGAGGCTACAGTGGAAACTATCGGAACACTGAGCACTGGAGGACCTACATGGGCACCGCCGACAGCCAAAGAAACAGACCCAGGGTGCTGGTGGGTCCCAGAAGAAATTAGCCCCTGCCCAAAAACGGATGACCCACCATGCCATCCTGCACTGCATGAGGGCCACAGTCATAAAGGACTGAGGTGTAAGACAGTAATTACATCTAGGAAGTGAGTGGACATTCAACAAGACCATCAGGCAGACTCTCAGAATGGAGGTCACAAAGCGTACAGTTGGGTTTTCTGTCGGGCTGCAAGAAGTGAATGACTGGACATTGTGGAAAGATAGGCCCCTCCAAAATGTAGGAAAGGACCTCCAAAATGTAAGAAAGGACATCCAAAGCATAGCCCTTGGAAAAGAACAAGAATGATGGTGGTACACATAGGCTATCTTGCAGCTTATCAGCGAAATACTCAGGACAAGCAGCCTTAAGGAGGAGCAGCAGAACAATTGGAGAGTAATAACCATCTGAGACCAACTACAGACATCAGAAGCACAGCCCTTGGAAAAGAAGAAATGGCGGTATAATGTGGTGTGTAGAATCGTTGCTAAGTAACTGCTTTCTCAAACAAACATGTTTCCACAGCAACAACTGAACAGCAGTAATGTAACTGTTTTCTGTGTGGTCCATGCCAAGTTGTTATAATCAGAACAGTTAGTGAGAGTCAGTTGAGTTCAGTTAGAGAACTGCTGAGGTTCAGTCATTGTGAGCTGTTGCTGTGATAAGCTGGTAACTGAGGCTGAGGATAGTTAGGGAACCCAGAGGAAGAGGAACGTCCACCGTTGGAAACTACTACCGAGCAGCAGCAGGTGAAGACGTGACTATGGGCAGTGGTGTGTGTGTAATAGTGAATTGTAAAGTTTAGTCTCACGCTGTATCAAAGAGTGCAATAAAACAAATCATCATTGTGACACTCATATATAATCACTCCAATCATGTTACAATATAATATCATGCCTCAGAAAAAATAAATAAAAGCAGGACACTTCTAGTCTGCATTTTCCTGCTCTGTGTGAATCTTTTATTTCCATACTCATAATACAACATGTCATAAATAATGTACATGAAATTTAAACAATGTTTATTATTTCTCTGACAGACTCCAGAAGGTAATGTGAAATACCAGCAGGTAGAATTCTTCTATCCATCAAGACCCAGCATCAGTGTTCTTCAGGGTTTAAATGTTGATGTGCTGGATGGTCAAACTGTGGCCCTAGTTGGACAAAGTGGTTGTGGAAAGTCAACTTGCATACAGCTCCTCGAAAGATTCTATGATCCTGTCTCAGGCTCTGTGGTGAGTCATTATTCTAATATGCATGAGATAAGTTCAAACCAAAATATATAAAATCACATGTTTACAAGTCAAAGTTTATTTTCCTTTTCCTGTGTTGACCTTCTGCAACTTACATGAACATGCAATGGCTGGCAGGGGCACAAGTGAGCTCAGATACACATGATATCACAGTTTGAAAATGGAATTTGATTTATTTCATTCTGGTCCGTCACGCTAATAATATCATAAGAGGTTAAACAGTTCAATCCAGTGTGACTAGTAAAGATTTTTCCTATTTCAGTCCTTCATCCCATACATGTTTCGGTCCTTACAGACCATCCTCAGAGGGATATCAATACAATTGGAATACACTATTACAATATGTTTGTGATATATACATACAATGTTGATAAAGTACAATGGCTATAAAATCTAATGTTTTAACAACTACAAATATTTACAATTAGTTTGTTAGATTTTCTTTGTTCGAAATTGTAAACCAAGCTGGTTTGTGTCCTTTATTGTTTTCTTCTCTTGAAGGGGGCCAAACGTGTACCACCTTGTAGTTCTGTTTTTTTTATTATTATTATTTATTTTTGGTTTCATTTTTCTTTCCTTTTTGTGTGTGTGTGTGTGTGCGTGTGCGTGCATGTGCGTGTGTGAAAAAGACTGCAAATACAGGGGATGGACAAAAATATGGAAACACCTTGTGAAATATATGCCTGAATTGAAGTGTTTATTTTAGCAACGTTTGTAGGTGACGATGTCATATCTGCGCAATAGCAGTACCTGTACAACCTCCGCAATACGTTCCAAGCTTCATTTGTTGTCGAGACAGTGTTCTGTGCAATCTTTAGTGAATCGTGTCAGAGCTAACAGAATTCGAATGCGGGCAAATTGTTGGGGTCTGTATGGTGGGTGCTTCCGTAACCAAGGTAGCCGAGGTTTTTGGTGTTTCGCGAGGCACAATATCCAAGATTATGACCGCACACAGGAGGACTGGAAAAACCGCATCCGATAAATACCAGCATGGACGGAAATGTGTGTTGTGTGATCGAGACAGACGAACATTGCGTAGGATTGTGACGAAAAATAAGAAGACTACAGCTGCAAAAGTGGCTGCTGAACTGAATGTCACACTCACAAACCCTGTCAGCACCAAAACAGTACAAAGGGAACTCCACAAGCAGGGTATTTCTGGACGAGCTGCAATTCCAAAGCCATTCATCAGTGATCAAAATGCCACTAAGAGGAGAGTGTGGTGCCGATGTCATAAAACCTGGACTATGGAGCAATGGAAGACGGTCATTTGGTCGGATGAGTCCACTTTCACACTTTCTGACTTCTGGCCGAGTTTACATCTGGAGAACGCCATCCCAAACTTACGATTCAGATTGCTTGCTGCCAAAAGTGAAACATGGTGGGGGTTCAATCATGGTGTGAGCAGCCATATCGTGGTATTCTGTCGGACTCATCATTACCCTGCAAGGCCACTTCACTGCCAGCGACTGTGTGACCATTTTGGGCGACCAGGTCCATCCCATGGTGCAAACTTTATTCCCCAATGGTGATGCCATTTACCAAGACAACAGTGCCCATGTTCACACAGCTCACATTGTCCAAAACTGGTTTTCTGAGCACTAAGATGAAGTGAAACTTCTGCCATGGCCCCCACAATCGCCAGATATCAATATTATTGAGCCTTTGTGGTCTGTTTTGGAGAGCAATCTGCACGTGTGTGCTATCCACCTTCATCATTGTTAACAAAACTTGCCAGTGTTTTGCAGGAAGAATGGTACAAGACTCCCTTCCAAATCATACAGGACCTCTATTTATCCATTCCAAGGAGACTGCAAGCAGTTCTGCAAGCCAGAGGTTGTCCTATTCCATATTAGTCACGGTAATGTGTTTTTTTTTGGGGGGGGGGTGTTTCCATATTTTGTCCATCCCCTGTATATTATTGTTATATTGTAATATTTCAGCAAACCCTATTTTGTTATTTTGTCCTACCTTTAATGTTGTCCTGTGGGTGTTCACGGCATGCTGTGTTGTTATACTGTTCTAGGGTATGTTGAGCCACGTATTTGTACTCCTTGTGTCTATGACATTTATGTGGGCATGTACTGATGTTGTTTTACGATGTTGAACATGTTGTGCTGATTATCACTTTCCCTTGTATGTTTTTGTTCTTCAGTCAATTTATTGAATTTATTAAAGCTTTCTTTTATATTCTTGATGCTCCTTTTTTTTGGCATTTTCAGCCATTTCATTGATTACTGTCATAGGCCCGTACTGGTGGCATTTATTTAGTATATGTTGGGCAAATGCCGATTCGTATTTGTTTAGTCTTATATTTCTTATGTGCTCCTTATACCTTGTTGTTAGATTGCTACTTACTTAGATTTAAATCTAATTAAAAAACACAGACAAATAGAGATGGAAATATACAGAAAACCCACAATGACAGATATAACAACAAATAATAACTCATGCTACCCTAAAAAACAAAAATTAGCAGCATATAAAAATTGGATACACAGACTTCTCACACTGCCCCTCAAAGAAAACGCTAAAAACAGAGTTAAATAATATTATTAATATAGCACTAAATAATGAGTATAAGAAAGAAGACATCCCACAACTACATAACAAACTCAAACAAAAGAAAAATAATCCAGATAATAAAGCTGAAAAAGAACAAAAATGGGCCACATTTACCTATATAGGAAATTACATATGGAAAATCAAAAAACCATTCAAAAACACAAACTTAAAGATAGCCTTCAAAACAACTCACACCATAGGTAAACTAGTAAATGAAAAATGATTTGGCCATGCCATAGCTCAAGCAGTTAGTCGCTGGCTTCCCACCGCGGCCGCCTGGGTTCGATCCCATGTCTGGTCAAGTGGGATTTGTGGTGGACAAAGTGGTGCTGGGGCAGGTTTTCTCCAAGTACTTCGGTTTCCCCTGCCAATCTTCATTCCACCAATTGCTCCACAATCACCCTCACCTATCATCTGGGGCTGGTACAATAGGCCAGAAGTGGTCGCAGTACAAGGGACTTAGTCCCACCCCACTAGCAATAAAAAAATGAGAATTGAGAAACAAACCCCTATGAACACAGTGGGGTAGACAAAATAACCTGCCAAAGCTGTCAGAAAGTATACATCGGCCAAACTGGTAGAAATCTAGCAGCAAGGTATGAGGAGCACATAAGAAATATAAGACTAAACAAAGATGAATCAGCATTTGCCCAACATATACTAAATAAACACCACCAGTATGGACCCATGAGAGTAATCATGGAAATGGTTGAAAATGCCAAAAAAAAGGGAGCATCATGAATATAAAAGAAAACTTCAATATATATCGCTTTAATAAGCTCAACAAATTGATAGAAGAGCAAAAACATACAAGGGAAAGTGATCACCAGCATAAGATGTTCAGCATCATAATACAACATCAGTACACACCCACACAAATGTCATGGACGCAAAGAGTATAAATGTGTGGCTCAACACACGCTAGAACAGTATAATAACACAGCACGCCGTGAACACCTACAGAATGACATTAAAGGTAGGACGAAATAACAAAATGTCACATAAAAACAAAATAGGGTTTCCTGAAATATTACAGTATACCCATAATATATTTGCAGAGTTTTTTCTAAAAAAAAAACAGAACTACAAGTTGGCACAGGTTCGGCCCCCTCCAAGAGAAGACGTAATAAAGGAGGACATGAACCAGCTTGGTTTACAATTTCGAACAAAAAAATCTAACAAACTAATTGTAAATATTTTAACATACTAAGACAGCAGCTGTGGTTGTTAAAACATTAGATTTTATACCCATCATACTTTATCAACATTGTATGTATATATCAAAAACATATTGTAATAGTGCCTTCCAATTGTATTGATAGCCCTCTGAGGATGGTCTGTAAGGACCGAAACATGTAAGGGATGAAGGATTGAAATAGGAAAAATCTTTACTAGTCACACTGGATGGAACTGCTTAACCTCTTTTGAAAATGAAAATTCATGTGGAATCATTTACTAAGCTTGAGATGAATTGGTATTTGCTTCTTGGCATATGAAAGAGAGAGAACATAAAATATTTTTTACAGAATGAAGGCCATATATGGTAGCATGTGTATCTGTGGATCGTGTCTCTTAAGTGGGCCCAGAAATATGACAATTATATACTGGAGTTGAATGATACTGTGCAGTAAGATGAAGCACACCATATCATGGCACTGTACAGTATTGCAGAAACTGAATGCCTAATCCCCAACTTTCAGTAACATTGTAAATAGGTATTAGTTCAGTCCATAGTCTGATCAGTAAGGGAACTGGGACTGAACAAAGTGTGCAATATAATGTGCCACATAAGTTGACAAAATCAGTGAAGTAGATGCATTTAGAGATCTAGGGCCATATTTGCCCACTGTAAAGCAGGGGGTTACAATTTTCCTGGACGAATTGTGATAGCTGATGAGTTACAGATGTACTATTTCCATTGTGATACCAAACAAGCTAGCATCCTTTATTGCCCAAACCCAGAATTCCTCAGTACCTCCATCAGATGGACAGATTATGTTTTCTAGTATATGAATTGCATCATAGTGACAGATTTCTTGCGGACGTAATCATCAATTGAAAATTAAATATTATAGAAGTTTCTGAAGAAGAATCTGCTTTCACCATGACACTACACATCCTTATGCCTCTCAGACAACAATTGCAGCAATCAAAGAACTGCTCATAAATATCATGCCACACCTTCCTTACACACCAGATGGTGTGTCATGTACCTGCCAACTCTGTGGAATCCACTGTCTTATTTCTGATGTGAATCTGCATGATTCATGAAGAATTTGATGCTGAGCAAGCAACTTACACCCAGGCACAGACAATAACAAAAGATTTTCACTGCACTGTCATCACTTCATACAAGAGCTGCCAACATAATGACTGCTGTTACTCTAAGTGTACACAACATCCTGCTAAGCATATTAAATGTATATGTTGTTATTAAGGAACATCTTACATTCTGTCCATGCTACTGAACTTTAAACACTCCATCTAGCTTATTTCATGCAAGAAGTCATTACATCTGCACACACACTGTCAACTCAGGGTACCTAATTATTTGGGAACGTTTCACATAAGTAGAAACCAGTAATAACCTGCTGTCTACTCTAAACAGTGAAACGTTTATACTCCTGCATTTGCTGTCACACTGTTGGAACAGAGTCCTCAACTGATGAATTCCCTGGAGCAGATTCCTTGAAAATTTGATAGTTACTCAGCTGCTTAATAAGTATCCTGCCTGTTGTGGAACCTGGACTTGCAACTTGACTCTGTTCTAAGTCAGCTGAATCCAGTCCACACCCTCACATCTTATTCCTTGGAAGACCCATTTAATAATGTGACATGTCAACACATTGCCAGGCAACGGGTCATTGAACACCCCATGATACATGCACACAACAGTAGAATTAATGTTTATAGCTTGTTGCTAAGCAACAGTCAGCACGCCAATGGACTGGCAAGATAGTTATCAGATGACTTGTTTTATGTGTGGTCTGTGCTACGCAGCAATAGAACTGTGTTTCCTGCTTGTGGTCAGTTCTGAGAGGACATGAGAGAATACAGGAATATGAATTGACTTCACTTGAGTTCCAAAGTTCCAAGGGAACAGCAGTGTTGTCAGAAGAAGAATTAGAAGACTTAGTGTGTGACATTACATGTGCTGTACTCAAGTAATCTTGAAAGTGTAAGAACTAATAGTAGTTACAACTAGTGAAGATCCAATAAACCAATTCAGCAATCCAAACCCACATCTTTGCCACCTCTAGGTCTCCAAGTTCTGTCACATTTTCTAACTGAAAGTTCTACGTGTCCCACCCATGTGTTTCTCGATACAAGCATCCTAACACAAATTATTACTCTTCTTATTATGCAGTATTCTACATCTTCATATTTCTCTCTCTCTTAGTCTAAATATTCACAACACACAATTCTCAAATTCCCTCAGTGTTTGCTTGTCATATGGGGAGAGAGACCAGGTTTCACAGTTATACTAAATGCTAGCAAGAATTCCTTCAATTTAACCTGCTCTTAACTTCCTTGCAAGTGTGGTTTTGTTTTATTACTGTTGTCTCCACATTTATAACGATTTGTTTAGCTATGTTTATGACATACATTCTGGTCACAGGACATCAGCATATGCTTAGTTTTCATTGCATTTACTTCTAGCATGATCACCTTACTATATTTAAGCCATGGACATAACACCCACAAAAGTTAGGAGTTATAGAGCTTAAGGCTTTCTACTGTCTGTCTGCTGTTGTAATCCCCTCCAGCCCCATCTGGGCTGTGTCAGCCTGTCCAAAGTATTTTTTCACTGTCACAGACTATCATTACCAACTTTCATATGACAGAATGGCTAGATGACTTGAGCGGAATAGGGGCAGTATGCTGGAGGAGGAAGCATAAACTCTTGAGGGAGATGTGGAGATGGGTGATAGGGAATTTCTTGCCATGGCCTTATTATAGTGTGTAAGAGTGTCTGTGTTTTTCTTTGTGGCATGTATGTACGAGGGTTGGAACTTTAATAGTGGCAACACTGCTGTAGAGACGCCATGCAACGGAACCAAATAATGACACTTATACCACACGTTAGTTACATACCTACCTTACCTCAGAGCAAATGGACTCTCCCTTCCCACATAACGCGCATGCGCAGTGACGAGAAGAACAGAGCCTTGTGTTAGATGGAGGTCTAATGTAGTGTTGTCACGATGTTTTCGAAAGAGGAACAACAGAGTTGGATAAAGATTGAATGTGCCAGAGGCTGTATAGCACAACAGTGTCATCAAGGTCTTCAAGAGGCTTGCGGGGAATCTGCATTGCCTTACAGAACAGTGGCAAGGTGGGTAAAAGCCTTCAACAAGGGATGCCAAAAATGTGGCAGACATGTGTTGGTCAGGTCATCCTAGTGTCAGTGAAGAAGTGTATGCTCTTTCTGCATTACTGGAGGTGATCGACGCCATACGATTCGTGAGCTGGCTTGAGAGACAGCATTAGCGCATACGACTGTGCTTCATATTCTGAAGGAACACCTGGGCATGAGAAAAATTACATCACCATGGGTTCCGCATGATTTTACAGAAATGCAGAACTGGCAAGCTGTGGCTGATTTGTTCGATTCATGGGGCTGGGAAGTGCTGTACCATCCACCATATTCCCCTGACTTAAGCCCTTGTGACTTCAACTTGATTCCTAAGATGAAGGAACCACTTCGTGGCATTCGCTTCAGAACTGTTCCAGAGATTCTTCAGGCAGTAGACCTCTCCATTCAAACTATCAACACAACAGACGCTGCTAAAGGTATCCTACAACTTCCACATCTCTGGCAATGGGTTGTACACAATGCTGATGACTACATTGAAGGACAGTAAAACTTTGAAACACACATCTATTTTGTATCAGTTGTAAATAAATAGTTGCCACAATTAAAGTTCCAGCCCTCGTATGGATGTATATATGTTCCAAATTAATTTAACATTGACAGCATATACCAGAAATCGATGTAATTGTAATTGTAATTTATTTCGAGTTCCAGGTGATCCAATAGAACTGGTTACAAACCATAGGATATAGAACATGTCAAATATTAATTAAAATATGTCAAAATAAGCAGAAGAACATAAAAGTACAGTTCAGGTATAAGTTGAGCTCAAGTAAATAATTAGAACATGTCAAAATTATAAAGCAATAAAATAAATGATATAAAAGAGAATAAGTATTATCGTAAATATAATAAAACTATTATACAGATAGACTCATATAATTCAACATAGAGTAACTAACATACTATTCATATAAAACCATTAGTTTACAACATCATTCATTAACACTATAATACCCCTCCAAATCATAAAAACAATGGGTAATCAAGTATCTTCTTAAGGAAATCTTAAATTGCTTGTGTATCCCAACAGTCCCCTTTATTTCAGGAGGAAGATTATTAAATAACTTTATACCTGAAAAGTAAACACCTTTTTGGTACAGTGTTAAGGTGGAAGTTGGGAGATATAAATTACTACTCTGCCTTGTCTGGAGATTCTGTGCGTCATGATTAGTAGTGAAAAGTTTTCTATTCTTTGATACAAAGAGCAAAACTGAATAAATATATTGTGACTTCAATGGTAATATTCCAAGCTGCCTGAAAAGATTTCTAACCGAATGCCTATTACAATATCCTGTCATTAAACTAACCGCTTCTTTTTTTTTTTTTGTATCATAAAGAGTTTCTTGGTATTGGTTGCCTGCCCCCAAAATACAATTCCATATGATAGTATAGAATGAGACAGAATGATATATCTTCACCAACGATGAGCCTGACATATAAGGTCTGACAGATCTTATCATAAGCAAACTGTAGTTAGTTTGTTAATAACTGAATCAATATGTATATTCCAAGAGAGGACGTTATCAACTTCCAAACCAAGAAATTTGAGATGAGAGACTTCCACTATATCACTAATATTACAAGAAGTGGAGGCCTTGGTAGGAACAGAGTTTCTGGTTATAAATTGCATAGTGAAAGTCTTCAAAAGATTGATTGATAACAAATTTGATTTAAACCATTTATCTATGACTTGCATTAAGTTTAGTTTCCATAATGTTGGGGCTCTTATCAATGACTATGAGGCTGGTATCATCAGTGAAGATAAAGCAGAATCAGCAGTAGCTTGGGGGAGATCATTAATATACAATAAGAACAGCAGAGGACCCAATACTGAGCCCTGTGGTACCCCTTGCTGTATTTTAGACCAATTAGATGTGATATTAGAAGAAGTTATCCTATCCTTCAAGTTAACGCACTGGTATCTATCCTTAAGATATTGTGAATATAATTTCTTGGATACTCCAGTCATTCCATATATTTCCAGTTTGTGGAGAAGGATGTTGTGATTTACACAGTCAAAAGCTTTTTCAACGTCGCAAAATAGTCCCTTGGCTTTTAGTTTGTTATTTAGTGCAGTTAAAGTTGCATTTATTAAAGTATATATAGCATTGTCCATCAATAGATTTTCTTGGAAGCCATATTGATTTGGACTAATAATAGTATGTTTCATGAGATGATTTATGAGTCTGTTATACATTACTCTCTCTACAATTTTTGAGAAGGCTGTTAGTAGCAAGGTGGGTCTGTAGTTAGCTAATGTTGATTTATCTCCCTTTTTATATATTGGCTTAACTACAGTGTGTTTTAATCGATCAGGCAGTACCCCACGTTGTAAAATTTTATTACAAACTAACAGTACCCGGCCACACGTTGCTGTGGCCCAGTCTGGTTAAATGGAAAAGAAAGAAAAGAGAAAGCGCACATTTCTAATATGTTTAATTTCACAATGTTTGTGCATATACAATATTTTTTGTTGTTCCATTGTCTATGCAGATATAGAGATTGTCTGGTTTGCCGACTCTAGAACAAGTAACATATAATTGTCCATGTGAGAAGCAACCCGTCTAGATCTAAACTGCACAATTCTAAATATTGGCCCTGAGCTTTGTTGATGGTGAATGAAAATGCGAATCAAATTGGGAATTGCAATCTCTTAAATTGAAATGGTACGTCCGTTGGAATCATGTGATGCAAGGAATGAGGACATCTTCACCTTTGAAAGGTCCTATCAAGATTGTTGCTGCTACTACGTTGCTCAATAATTTTTTTACTGCAAGCCGCGTGCCGTTGCAAAGCTTTGGCTGGCTGATATTTCACAACATGATAATTGGCACGCCTATTTTCAATTGCAGTACATGCGGTGGCATCCCTGGCAGATCGAGTGAATTCAAAAATTCTGTTGGATAATCAACCGCTTCATCTGCTTCCACAACAGTGTCAACAGACTTGTATGTGACTACCTCGCATTGAATGTTAGACTGAGTGATATTGTTAAGTTCGTAGACGTCTTTGTTCTTGGCCGCAAGAATAGCTCGTTCACTCAGCCAATCGTGAGTCTTATAATTGGTTTGAATATTGGGAAATACTTTTTGAACCAATTCTTCTTTTGACGTCACTAAATTGCAGAAGTTATGAGGCAATGAAATTCGTCCTGAGGTCAGATCAACTGGCAACTTTCCATTCCCAATTTCCAGCAATTGATGTGAGAATATCTCAGCTGATCGATTGTTTTGCAGCTATTCATGCATATTTGTAGTTCATTTTAACGTCTTTACATGTCGCCACAGAGTAGAGTATTTCAGGCCTGCATTTATTTCGTCCACTGGTGTCAATCGAGGAATTACAGGTAATGTTTGCCTGAAATCTCCTGCAAGCAATATTAATGCGTTCCCAAATGGTCTGATGTTTCCATGCAAATCTTGCAATGATCAATGAAGAGCCTAGAGCGATTTTTTGTGCGCCAGTGTGCATTCATCCCAAACAATAAGTTTGCATTTCTGCAATACCTTTCCCATGCCTGATGCTTTGGAAATGTTGCACATGGGAGTTTCAATGAATTGCATGTTCAATGGCAATTTCAAAGCGGAATGAGCAGTTCTTCCACCTGGTAGCAATGTCGCAGCTATTCCGGACGGCGCAAGAGCTAAGGCTATGTCATTTTGGGATCGAATTGCTGCCAGAATCAATCTAATTAGGAACGTTTTACCACTTCCTCCTGGCGCATCTAAGAAGAAGATTTCTGCAACCCCGTTATTGACAGTTTGCAATATTTGATTGTAAATGCCTTTTTGCTCAAGCCTTAGCCTAGGAATATTTGATTGCGCATACAGCAAAAGATCACCCGTGTTGTGATTTTGTTCACGACGCAATTCTACATTGAACGAAGCAGCAGCAGATCGATTGGGTGATGGCATTCCCAATTGTTTGAGAACTTTGTTCGCGATTTGTAAGCACAAATCTTCAGTCATTATCAACGCCTCATTGCAGATTTCTGCTGTGAAACCCATGTTCATATTGGAATTTTCCTTCATGCAAATCCTTATCGATGTCGGCATCGGGTATTTCAGCGCATATTACATCGTCAATTTCGTTTGAAGTGATTTTGTTATAGAGCCAGATTAGTATATGTGCGTGTGGCAGTCCTCTTTTTTGCCATTCCACTGAGGACATCCAGCAGCGCACAGACCTAAACACTTCATGTTTTACCATGAAATCCATCAGCGATTTCAGCTTCTGTCTGAAAACACGTGCTGTGATGTCATGCCTATCCACCGGTGATTGCCCAGGAAGTAGGAGCTGTTGTATCCAAGCTGGATTGCATGTGAATGTAATGAATAGGTCTGGATGCCCATCGTGACGAACATACGCAATTGCATCTTGAGCGTACTCATGCATATGACGTGGACTGCCTGTATATGAAGATGGCAAAATGGTTAGTCTTCCAACGTTAGTTGTATTACCCTCATTTACAACTGCATCTCGCAATACCAGACTAACTTCTTCGGCGGTTAATTTCAGACTGACTGCTCCTTGTCGAAGCTGGGCTATTTATACCTCGGCAGTTAGTATACAATGCCTTCTGTTGTCTGTCACCGGGGAAATGCTGCTTTGTTGATTCCACAATTCCTACGCGACGACCCATTGTTATTGCATTGTCTCTGTGGGAACGCTCCTTGTATTCGTCGTAACCGTGGAGATTCGATGTTCTCGACACAGTGGCTCACTGTTGGGATTACAGTATCGCTATTGTTACTTCCTAGGCAACGGCCAACTGCTGGGGCTACAATACCACTATTGTCGCTACCAATGCAACGGTCTGTTCTAGCATTACTATGGAAGTGACTCCTGGATTCCGAACATGTGACATGTTTTTACCTGTCACAGGTGTGACATCTATATAATAGGTATATAAAAACGCGCGTATTCGAATGCAACGTTGTGTCAAAATTTCAAAGCAATCGGTGAAGAACTTTCGAGGATTTAAGACTTTGAATAAATGAACATTTACATTTTTATTTATATAGATATAACTTAATGGAGAGCTTATATACGGTGCACTGAGTTTAGTGATCCTCGGAGATATTTGATCATATCTGCAAAAATCTTTAGTTTTAAAAGCTTTAATTATTTTTTCAATTTCTTTAGGTGTGGATGGTTCATTGTGAATTTTTGGGTAATTATTTTAAATTGCCTGATTCATATATGGTAAAAATTCTGTAGCCAGAATATTGCTATGCTTACCATTATCTGTTTTAATTAATTTGTTACCAATAGAAATGAAGTAGTCATTAATTTGTTCAGCAGCATTTTGATTCTTGCATTTCTTAATTAGATCCTGAAAGTTGTTTCATTTAGAGATTCTGCCCGTTTCTGAATTAATTATTTTCCAAGTAGAATTAAGTTTATTGTGGGATTTCCTAATATAGCTGTCATAAGCTTTTTTTTTTTTTTGGCTAAAACAATGACCTTGTTAAAAATTTTACAATACTTGGAATAGTAATCTTTTAGAGCTAAATTCCCTTCCTTTTTTAGTCTTAAATATGTTTGTTTTTGTTGTTGTTGTTCACAAGAGAGACTGATACCAGTGGTAATCCAGTTGATATTTCCACTTTTTGTTATCTTTTGTTTATGAATCATAGGGAAACAAGAATAGAAAATTCTCAAGTAGGTGTTCAAGAAGACATTAAATATATAATTCACGTTACTACCTCCAAAGACTTCATCCAAATTTACATAGCTTAACTGATTTTAAAAATCAGCAACAGTAAATGTGTTAATTTTCCTGTATACATGTATATAGGACTGATGTTCTCTTATTAATGTGAAAGGAAGGGCAATGGTAAGTACTTGACCTTCGTGGTCAGAATCCATTATGTGTAGGTGAGACAAGAAAATTATTAAATCTAGTGATGTCAATGAACACATTATCAATGGAAGTACTAGAATGTCTGCCAATTCTGGTAAGAAAAGTTACCACATTAACTGAATTAAAAGTTTTCAAAAGGACAGTTAGTTGTTTAACCCTACTAGACTCTTCTAAGTAATTGACATTCATGTCTCCACAAATAATTAAATCATTTTTGGGATTATAAATTGAATGTACAGTATTCTCTAACTGATTTATAAAATTAGAAAAGTTACCAGAGGATGACCTGTAGATAGTTAATAAATAAATTTCCTTACCCTGAAATTTAAACTTAACACCACATACCTCAGTTTCTCTGTCAATGCAATAAGCCTCCAGATTTAGACTGGAGGAGATGTATTCCATTCATTTCCAGTCCTCATGATTTTCTTGGACCTTCGTAAAGGCCCTACAACAAACCTGAGAGAAAAAAAAACAGTGGTGAAAAGTCATGTACTTGTTTCAGATCCTTCTGAATAGGAACTATGTGAGATACATATTCATCTGAACATATTTTACTATAGGTTCTTAAAACATATTTTAATTAATGCAGCTAGTACAGTTGTCATTGAGAATGCTGTACAGCACTTCTCTTCTAACTGAGTCATACATGTCCATGACAGTTCAAAATAGGTTTTCACTAGTTGATCTTGATTCTGATCCTGTCAGAATCTACACTGATCATTCCCAGTGATTTCATGTACGTATGTGGTTAACCTTCAGGGAAAGTGTTGGATAGAATTTTTAATGAAGATGATAAAGTGATACATGGTGTGATCAGATAATTTAACTATTGTATTATTTTGTCTGTGATGACTGTATTTACCCCTCTGTTCCATTCCTATGAATCGTGCCCCTCGCGGCTCGATGCAGCTAGTCAGGTATTGCACATTCATTGGTAGCATTTGAGGAAGTCCTATGGTTTTTAATTTGTTAAATGCAGCACATAATTGTTCTGGAATCATGATGATTCCATCAAATCTCCTTCCTTCATTGCCATTGTCACACAGCACTAGATGTGGGGACACCAGTCACACTATTGTGAACCACAAATTTAATGTTTCTGTTTTTGCTTGCCAGTTTGCAGACAAGGCATGAGTTTGGTGGCACTCCACCACATGTTAGACCTCGTGTCAAAACGTTTTGGCATGATTCAGTTGAGAATCACCTCATTAGCTTCATCACAGATAATGATGTATCTGTTTTCATGGAAACATTCCTTAATAATTCCACATTTTCATCCATTATGCTTATGGATGGACATCTGTCCATGGACATGTCCATCTATATGCACAATGCGTGATACATCATCATTAACTCATGTCACTCCGCCTTTTACCTGAGGAAACGAATGAGATGTTGGTTCTGATCACTGTGTCCCCTGTGAAAGCAAGTGTTACCACCTTGTAGGTTTCTGTTGCTATTCTGCCTAGCAGAGTAGTTTCATCTGAACTGCAAAACTGTCATATTGTGGCCAGTTCAGGAACTAACTAGTCACACCACATGTTTCTCAATTATTACTGCAGTCAGATATATCACCAGCACAGTACAAAGAAGATTAAAATTAAATGATGCAAACTGGAAAGCCATCTAAAGAGTAAATTGTGATAAAAGGAAGAACAAATGTACCAAATTATTCATACAGTGCATCATCCATAGAGATCATCATGTACTTTTTATTGACCAATTAGTAAGGTTTTGTGTTTCATGTTTATAGTGTATTGATGAGCATGACATGTCCTTAGTTAATTAGTAAGGTTTTGTGTTTCATGTTTATAGTGTATTGATGAGCATGACATGTCCTTAGTTAATTAGTAAGGTTTTGTGTTTCATGTTTATAGTGTATTGATGAGCATGACATGTCCTTAGTTAATTAGTAAGGTTTTGTGTTTCATGTTTATAGTGTATTGATGAGCATGACGTGTCGTCAGTTACCATGCATTCGCTAAGGTTGCAGCTTGGTATTGTATCACAAGAACCAGTGTTGTTTGACAGAACCATAGCTGAGAATATAGCATATGGAGACATTGGCCGAACAGTTCCCATGTCAGAAATTATTGAGGCTGCCAAGAAAGCCAATATACACAACTTCATAACTACTTTACCACTTGTAAGTTCTCATTTATTTTATATAAATTTTGCTGTCAGCTTCTTACTCAAGTTATGTGCACTGTGCTGATTGGTTACAAAGTGTATACATAACAAGAAATGCTGGTGGTAGGAACTCATTATACATAATTCATTTCAGATCCTTCAATCAGTGCGATGAGGCAGCATGAACTGTAACTGAATAATTATGTAGTTTTATCATCACTTTGTTAATAATTTTCTTTTGTTTCATTTGATTTGTTAAATATAACCTCTGCATTTTACATCACCATAACATTTGTAACTGTTAATACATAGGTCAGATAAAAAGTAGTGGTAACACCTCTGTAGTTTTGAAATTACTTTATTACCTTAGGTAAACACACATTCCTTCAATATAATCGCCCCCCATGTGTTCCACCTTCTGCCAAATTTGTGGAAGGTGTTGTAAACCATCAGCGCATCCACTTCTGTTGATGTCCAACAGTGACCACGCTATAGCATGAATAATCTCCTCTCTTGTGTTGTAACATGTCCCTCGCAGTGGTTCTTTCATTTTGGCAAAGAGATCATAATCGCACGGACTCATATCGGGTGAGTATGGCAGATGTTGCAGTATCTCCCATCGCCAGCGGCGAAGGAGATCCTTGACAGAATCAGCAGCATGAGCCCTTGCATTGTCATGAAGGATGATGGGGTCTGTTTCCAACAAGTGTGATCGCTTTCTCCTGAGTGCTGAACGAAGTTGATTATGCAGGAAATTGCAGTAGTAGGCAGCGTTTACTGTCTGTCATCGAGGTACAGTGTGGTGCAGTATCACTCCATCAGTGTCATATGCCACAATGAACATTGCCTTCACATTACTCTGTTTAGGGCGCACTTTCTTCGGATGAGGAGAGCCAGGATGCTCCATTCATTTGATTGTCGGTTCAAGTGCGGTTCGGATGAGCGAGCCCAAGTTTTGTCCAGAGTGACAGTCCTTCCAAGGAAGTCATCACCTTCCCTCTGGTACCGGTCCAACAAGTCCTGTCCAAATTGCATAATGTTGCCATTGTTGCACCTTGGACATTGTATGGGGTACCCAACATGCTGCAATTTTGTGGTATCCAAGAATACCATGCAGAATGTGGAGCATGGTTTTGTGACATATGCCTACCTCAGCAGGTAACTCCCATGCAGCCCTTCGATGATCAACATCCAGCAAAGAAGCAAGAAGCTGAATTGTGGGGTTGTCCTGAATGGAATCCCTCCCTTCACGGAACAATTTCACCCATCGTGCCACTGTGGGATATGGCAAAGCAGCATCACCACATGCTTGTCTCAGTCCCTGATAACAGTTTTGTGCACTACGACCTCGTGCAACTTCAATTTTTATCCAGGAGCGTTGTTCTTGTTTTGTAAACATGTTCTTAGGGTGCTTGAACTGGGCCCCTGCACTTCAAGACAATGCACAATGCAACTCAGTGAAACACAACCAGAGCCACTCATTGCACCACTTCAACTGAACTTCTGCTGTCAGCTACAGATGGCGCTAGTGCCACCTGACACACATCTTTCATGTTACAGCAGTGTTGCCACTACTTTATCCAATCCTTATATATAAAAGAAAGTTCTCTACAGAACTTTTAAGTACATTTATGATCTATCTAAATACAAAATTTCAAGTGCCTTGCTTCATGTTTCATTATTTACCACGACCCAGTCAAAAGTAAAATGTAGATTTTATATAGCCACCATTTCTCCTTTTACATTATAAAAGTATGACCTTAACAGTAATTACATACATAGTGCCAATAGGATTTTTCCTGAGATGTGAACAGACAGAAAATTTACAGCAAACTTACATTTAAGCTAATTAGACGTATTTTTAATGCTCACCCCCAAGAGTTTTTGGTCATTGTAGGATGGAAGTTCTTTTATTATTATTTTAATTTTTAAATTAGTATTTGGTATATTTCCTTTTTTTAAGCCACCCCCCCCCCTTCAAAAATCCTGCAGAGAGGCAGATACCTGGCTTGCTCCCAACCCTGCCAACACCTGTGGTCCCATATTTTTCATGGTCCTTATTAATGCCAATTTCTATGACCCTGTTTTAAGTGGTGGTGATGTCACTCCTACCATGGATGTTCACATAGCAGCAATGTAGATTCTGTTGGTGGTGGAAATCGAAAAAAGTGTAAAGGTGGTTTGGTATTCTTAACAGTTTTCATGAAAATCTGCCCATTTTTTCAAAAATTTGTACGGAAGATATACATATACATGATGATACCATAAAACTTGTATTTTTTTGTAACACAGATTAAGCAGAAAGTTCCTATCTGCAACTCCAGTAAGACAGTATCGCTATCAGTTAGTTCCACCGTCCATACCTGAAGCAGAAAGACTATAAATGTTTGTGTGCATTATCATTAACATGTTAATGGAATGTACAAAAATGTCTTAACATGAATGTTTGTAAAATTGAAAGTTTTATTCTTAACTTCTCCTCCAGGAACTATCAGGAACCTTTGTAGTGTGATGAAACATCTGTATGTCCACAGGGATATGATACTCGTCTGGGTGAGAAAGGAACACAGTTGTCTGGAGGACAGAAGCAGAGAGTTGCCATTGCAAGAGCACTGATCAGAAATCCCAGAGTACTGTTGCTTGATGAAGCAACTTCAGCACTTGATACTGAGAGTGAAAAGGTACAGTGTTAGGGATGGGTAACTGACTTCCTTCTACATTTGACACATTTTTAATAAGTTAGCACTGAGTGCACTCGACTGTCTGCACTGCCAGCACAAAGTGCATTTGTTTTATGTTTTTTTATTTTCATGTTACATTTGTATGCCATGTTAGGTGGGTCCCTTGTCACCATGGCATGGCCTGTCCTCAAGTTGCCGATGGAGTAGATGGCCTCCAGATATTGAGGGTAGCTGCATATATTATATTGAATAAGCAGTCATGGACAGGCGACAAGCGGTGGTCCTCCAACTTGGGGCTCACAACTCCTGACCACAAAAAATAAGGTGGTTACAAAACGTCACAAATGACCTTGGCCATGGCTGGATTCTTTGGATAAATGACCTAAGTTAAGGGAAAATGGACATGGAATGTCTTTGTATAACACAGGCCATCAGTAATGCAACAATTTGTTCCTTTTTCTTCCCCTTATACATAGGTAGGCTGAAAAGTAATGCACACATGCTTGTAGAGCGCGAACGAAATAACCTTCAGAAGCGTGCCAGGTGTCATGTGGAAGTAACAATCCCCCTCAATACGCATGCGCAGGTTTGAGGTTGTTGCGTTCATCCAGTGTATTTCGAGAAGCGGAAGTATGGAGACGTGTTCTAGTGCTATGTCAACGCGAGTTAAATAGCATGCTGTTATCGAATTTTTAACTGCTGAAAAAGTGACTCCTACTGAGATTCATCGTCGTTTAAAGGCTGTTTATGGTGGCGATGCTGTTGATAGGTCTACTGTAAATAGATGGGTAATAAAATTTTGTGGTTGCGAGCCTGGAAAAGCCATAATTGTTGATGAAACACGCAGTGGATGTCCGATCACTGCCACAGACAATAATTATCGCAAACTCAACGACGATTTGATTCAAAATGACCGGCGAATCACTCAAAAGCGTATCGCAAACCATATTGGAATATCCAAGGAACGTGTCTGCTTCATTATTGAACAGTTGGGATACCGTAAAATCTGTGCGCGATGGATACCATGTCGTCTCACAGACGAGAACAAACCGTCGATTGGAATGCTGCGAGCAACTTTTGCAGCACTACCGTGATGAAGGAGACGACTTTCTTTTGAATATTGTGACAAGGGACGAGTCATGGGTCCATCGTTACGACCCGGAAGAGAAAAGACAGAGCGCTGAATATCAACATCCGTCTTCTCCTCAGGCGAAAAAGTTCAAAACACAACCATCCGCCAAAAAACTTCTTTTGACTGTGTTTTGGGATGCTCACTGAGTTTATGTGACCGATTTTCTGGAACGAGGGGCAGCGATAAATTCTTCTCAGTACATACAGACTCTACAACACCTCCGGCATCGAGTTTGTCGTGTTAGAGGCAGCCTGGCACCAATAATCTTGCAACATGACAACGCTCGTCCACACACCTCACGTGCATCTGAAGAGGCTCTGCGAAACCTGAAGTTTGAACCGATTCCACACCCTCCTTATTTCCCCAATCTTGCGCCTTGCGATTTTTATTTTTTTCCTCTACTCAAGAGAGACCTCAATGGTAATCATTACATCTCGGACGATGAGGTGAAGGCAGCTGTCAAGTCCTGGATTCGAGAAAAGTCGGAAGAATTTTTCAGTGATGGAATGAAAAAACTTGTTACACGTTGGGAGAAATGTGTTAGCCTTAACGGCGACTATGTTGAAAAATAAATATACGAGTATGCTTTTGAAACTTAAGAATTGTACTTTAATGTACTTTTTGCCCGATCTTGCTATTTGTTTTTGTTTGTGCTCTACAAGCATGTGTGCATTACTTTTCAGCTTACCCACATACTTCAACACAACATGTGTCAGCCTTAAATGGCCATCTTCAGGTGTCTTGGTATTGTCGCGTGTTGCCTATGTGACACGACAAATAAATTCACATGGGTCTCGGATTTGCCAAATATGTTTATTGGCCAATCTCTTCTACACTTACATGTACAATTATCATCCACTTATAATGTCATCAGACGTTTCTTACAACACTGTTATAGTTACTTCTTGCACCGATAATCTCGGTGAAGTCTTCTGTTCCATTTGTCAGATGCGAGCTTGCTTCTGCTCTCATCGGAGCTGCACTGAGAACTCTAAACTCAAAACCTGACTTGTCTCATCGAAGCTGGACTTTTATAACCTCGACGCAGACTCGGTAGAAGATACCATGCCGAAAGGTTCAGTCCGCTCACTGCTATTGAAAAGTTGCTTCAACAATTCATGTGTAATGGTGGAAACTCCTCTGTTAGGAATTGCTAGCGTTCTACTTCCTAGCTGCTATCATGGGAACGTTGGTCGTTGCCTAGAAAATCAACTCTGATCTCAGCCATTCATAGCCACTGTAGTGGAAATGTTGGCCATTGCCTAGGAAATCAACTCTGATCTCCTCAACCATTCTGGCTTTCTGGTGGCATGCCACATTGCTTGCTTCTTAAGTTTGTTCATCCTGAACAGCCTAACGGTGTTTCCTTTTCCTTCATTTCCGAGGATTCCTGCTAGCAACAACTGCATTCGGTCTTGCCGTTCTTCACATGTGTTCACTGTGTTCATTCTACCACATCCGCCCCTTCCTTCAGGGGTGCTCGTCCCGAGCCACTCCATGGCATTGTTCAGTCAGCTCAGTTTCATCCAACGTTTTCTCTCACACTTTCACTCTCACTGGGGAGGCCGGTGCTTCTACATTACCGGCTCCTCCTCTATGCGCTGTTTCATTCTTTCTTTCACTTTGGCGGCGGTCGACCCCTCCACAAGGTCCAATTCTTGTGTTTTGTGATGGGACAGGAGATTCAGTAATTCGCTTCACAGTCTCATGTCCGGTCATCTTTCTGTAGGTCTCAATCCTTGTTCCTCTGTAACATTGCTGTTTCGCCCATTGTCCCTTCACGAGCATCCACCCTTTCAACGGAGTTTTCCTTGGGCTGTGCCACTTTCGCACTGCAGGCTGTCCTTCTTCAGGCAACAGCCAGTCTTTCCCGGAAAATATCTCCCTCGTCGTGCCCCTGCTGCACAATGGGACACCTTCCTGCCTTTTTGCTTTATCTGCCATGCCACTTTCACACGGCAGTTCGTCCCTCTGTGGGACCCTATGCCTCTTCATCGGTCCTCTGACCAGCATTATTTCGGTGTCTTCTATGGGGGCCTCTTCTTTTTGTGCCACCTCAGGATTCCTGTCCACTGAGGTCAGCTTTTTTCCAGATGTGCTTCTGTCGTTTCTCAGCAGGCCATCATCCTTCATCTCCTTTGGTTTCAATTTTGGCCATCACCTCCTTGTGGCTGGTGTCCATCCTTTTGTCTCATGTGGCGGCCATCTCTTCTCACCAGGCTTTCCACTCATCTCGGTCAGCCTTCCATTCCACTCTCATTTCTTCATGCATGGCCAGCAGGAGTTCCATCATTTGTTGGGACTCCATTTTTATTGTAGCCCTTGGTCCAATAATTTTTTTCCCAGAATCTGAGCCATACCTCTTCTAACACCACTTGTTGCGTGGTGTTTTTATAACACAACAAGAAAATTCACGCAGGTCTCAAATTTGGCTAATATGTTCATTGGCCACTTCAGGTTCTCCTCATCGTCCAGAGGTTTTCTCGTTCTCTGTCTTTCTCTCTGCTACACTGCATTAACCTTTATGAGCCGAAAGACACCGTATGGGGACCTTTAAATTATGCTGAGATGGCCGAAGGGCACCGTATGGTGATTCGCAGGCTGCGCGTGCACACAGTGTTTTAAAATCTAATTTTAAGATAGAAATTCTTGTTCTACTTACATTATTTTTGGACACCAGCCTTATAAGTAGACTGTCTTCCCTCCTGCATCATCTAACTGAATGTTGCATGTCACTGAATGCAGAGCCCGTCTTTTGCAATTCATGCACTTTGTCCGTAATTAACTCTGTTTTTCACGCGAAGCGCACACACGCAATGTTAGTCTCATATTAGCAGGAAGTAAGCCAGTGATGGTGAGTAGTGTCCTCTATTCATAACGCTTATACAACATTGCAATTTCAACTATGCACCATGGCCCCTTTTCACATTGAAGAAGTCGAAATTGAGAGGCTGCTCGTAAATCACACCATTCAGAATGCGTTACAGTTTATTCTGAAGGGACCTGGAAGCAAGTGGAATGAGGTGATATTCCAAGAACTGCCTCTGTGTGGATAGTCCGACATACGTGAATAAACAGAGTTTCATAAGGCAATGTAGGATAAGAACTCGCCCACACTCGGGTATACAGGAAGCCTACGTGACAGGAGAATGTGCAGTACGTAAACATCTTCTCCTATTGCCAGATAAAAAACACAGACAGTGCGTCAGCACCATGCATTTATACTGCAGAAGCTTTATGCATTTTTGTGGACAGACGCTCAAAATTGGGGAAAAAATTTTTTTGGAATCAGTGTAACAATTTTTGCAGATTCTAAAATCTGTAAATTACAATATCTGATTCTATATAATTTCTAGATAAAAGTAGCGTTTATTTCGTTCGTTTATCACAAAAATTGTAGAAATCACAGCATTTTGAGTAACATGATTACAAGCGGGCATTTAAATTAAGTCCGTCCCACTGCCACTACCGAAATTTAAATGGCCCGTCCCCTAATCGTTAATATGCGCTAATATCACACGATGTAGTCAACTTTTTATAATAAACTAAAATCCATTAAAATTTTCTATTATAATATTCATTACTTTGGTGAAATTCTATTCCACCTCACAAGGGGTGTCATCCATTTGTTTAGAACTGTGTGTTTCTCTCCATGTGTTGTTGCAGCAGCTTGTTTTTATGTTCATTAGCCCATTGTTCTATTAACGTCTGCAATCTCTAATCTACAAAATGTCACATATTAATATTGTTTTTTTGATTGTTGTTATTAATGTTATGTTGGTTTACTTTATACTCACATGCCCCTTGCTTGTGTGTTGTTCCCTCTAGCAGCATGTAGTGTTGTCTTCACTAGTGCAGACGTGGTATGTTCGCTTCTATATTTATATGCCTTGGTTGTGAGAAGTGGGGGAGGGTATGTGTTAGTGTAAATTTTGTATAATTCTTCAAATATAGGGTTGTGTGAATCAATATTAGTGTCATTCATATGTAGATTTCCCTTACTGGTTTTGTAAATATGATACTTCTCAAGTGTATTCAAATATTTTCCTTTCCTCCCTGTTATAAGTGCCATGGTATCTGTTATTTTGATGTATGTATGTCCAGTGTTCAATATATGACTTGAATATCCCGAGTTACTATTGTTACTTTTTATGTCATGAATGCATTCTTTATATCTGGTCTTAAATATTCTTCCTGTTTGTCCAACATACTTTAGTGGGCAATCCAGGCATTTCATTTGATAAATTCCACTTCTACTATATTTATCTATTTGCAGCTGTGGCCTTAATATATTCTGTATTGTGTTCCACATATGGAAGGCAACTTTGATTTCCATGTCTCGAAAAGGCTTTGTAATTGCTCTTACTTCCCTACCACTGTATATGAAGGCAACCCACATTGTTTTTTGTTGCTGCGAGTCAGCATGTGTATTTCATTTTAGTTTTTTCTGGTGGGGGGGGGGTGATTTGCTAATTAAGTTTAAATCATATTCATTATTATATATTATTGTCACCTGTTGCTGTATGTAACGTGACAAATAAATTCATGCCCTTTTGGATCTTAGTGAATTTATTGAACACTCACTCTTACACGTACACAATTCACAATTTCAGTGTCCCAATTACTTCTTCTACTGTAGTCACTTCCATTCACTCAATACAACTCAACTCGTAGCTGCTGGACTTCAACTCATACTGAATACTGCTCTTAACACTCTCTCTGATGAATACCCCTCATTATGTAGCTTCCGCACTAACAACACAGGAAACAGTTATGTGATAGCTACCACTGTTGCATAACATTGTGTTTACCGATTGCCTAGCAATAGTCTCTGCACAGACTCGCCTGTTGCATGACGTCACAGCCTAGCAGGGAGGGTTGTTTACCAAGCGTTGTGTAGTTATGGGATGAGTGGGGTATGTGACGTCACTCACATTTCCTGTTGCGCAATTCAAGCGTTCACAGAGTTGTCGCCTAACAACGCGCCAATACAATCCGCAACTCTCACATTGCGCGCGTCCCCCGAGGCCTCTGTGGCTCAACAGTTCTTGCATAGAGCCAATACGGCACAGTATGTTTTGAATGGTGTTCATTTCTGCGTCTCTTGCTTTTTCTGTTATTGGATATGTATACAATCAATTTACTAAATAGTTAATAGTTAATAGCTAAGAGGAAGGGAAGCTATTTTAATACACTTGAGGAGTATCATATTTACGAAAGCAGTAAGGGAAATCTACATATGAATGACACTGATATCGAGACGCACACAATCCTATATTTGAAGAATTATACAACCTTTACACAAAATAACACTATACCCTCCCCACTCTTCACGGAAGCAAACACTCCACATCTGCACTAGTGAAGACAACACCACACGCTGCTAGAGTGAACAGCGCACAAGCAAGGGGCATGTGAGTATAAAGTAAATCAACATAACATAACATTAATATCAACAATCAAAAAGCAATATAAACACGTGGCATTTCATAGAATACAGATTGCAGACGTAACAGGACGGACTGACAATCATAAAAATGGGCTGCTCCAATAAAACACATGGAGAGAAACATATAGTTCTAAACAAATGGATGACGCCCCTTGTGAGGTGGAATAGAATTTCACCAAAGTAATGAAAATTTTAATGGATTTTATATTATTTTATTTTATATTATTATATTAAGTGGACTACAGTGTGTGATGTTAACACATATTAATGCAGTGTACCAGTTTTAACTCTTTGACTGGCGCGGGCGTGTTTTAACGCCCGGACGATGCCAGCCGTTCCCTGGCGTTGGCGTGTTTTAACGCTTTGACAATCTCTTCCCTTCTTTGCTCTCTTGGCACTCATCAACCAAAGACATATATATGATAGTTTTTGTGCATGTTTGTAAAGAACCCTTGTAAACTTTGTGGGGGTCTATATTACTGTCAGAACCCTCTGAGAAGGAAAAGGTCAGAAAATATTTCACATTCATTCAGTTTCACCATGGCTTCTTGCAGCAAGTGTCTTCGTGTTCCTACAGACCAGCTGGAAAATGTTGTGAACGAGATTTGTTCTGATGATGATAGTGGCGATGAAATAATGATTCCTGAATTGGATGAAGTTGATAGTGACAATAATACAGTGATAGACAATGATCCACAAGACAGTAATCATGAACATTTACCTACCACGAGTGCGGTGCCTGACACGCCCATCTCATGAACGTACGGAGACATTGTACCCCCAATATTTTCATTTGCTAATAGTTTCGGGATCAAAATTGATATAACACATAAAATGCATCCCTTTTCATGGATTAAAATTTTTTCTGGATGACGACTTGGTAAATCACATCACAACTGAAACCAATCGCTATGCTCACCAGCACTTCAACACACATGAGTTAGCTCCTCACTCTCGAAAACACAATTACAATTATGTCACATCAGATGAAATCTGGACATACTTAGGAATTGTGTTCATGACAGGAATCGACAAACGCCCTGAAATTGAAGAATATTTGTCCACTAGGCCCCTATTTCACACCCATGGTATGGACAAAACATGTCTTTGAGGTTGAATAGTTTCATTCTATTCAAAAAGAACACAACAAACGAAAAATACAAGAAGAGAAATTACAGATTCAAAGATTTTATATTGGACTGTGTAGAAAAATGACTGAACCAAACAAAGAGTGTGGAGAGGGAGAAAAGTCAAGGAATGAAGTGGATGACGAATCTATTGCATCAGACTTGAATGCAGTCACGCCTCCGCCCTCGACCTTGAAAAGACCACCAGTGAAAGAGCCAGTAAATCGTCTAGAGGGTGGCTTGAAAATTCACAAAATGGTCCATGTTCCTCCCAGTAACAAGAAGAATGGTGTCCTGAGAAAGTGTCGCGTGAGTGCTAAGCACAAGATTAGAAAAGAAACAAGTATCATGTGTGCAGGCTGTGGTGTGGCTCTCTGCAAACTTTCATGTTTCAATGTTTATCACACGAAGAAAAACTAATAAAGAGGTATGGAAAGGCATTTATTGCATAAAGTATTGTATTTTAATTAGTTCCTGAAAATTTCGTTTTTAAAAACCAATTTTTGTTGAAGTTGTTTAGGAAAAAGTAACTACATGCATTTTAGCGACATAAGGTTTAAAGGGCCTGCCAGGACAGTGGTGGGATTTAAATACCCTTCGCGCCAGTCAAAGAGTTAATATATTAAGAAACCTGAAGATGGCCATCTAAGGCCAAAACTTGTTGTGTTAAAGCAGTGGCATGCGATACTATTTTTGGTAAGGGAAGCAATGGTATCTAATAAACGAACTGACAGCAATCAACTCACCAAAATTTATGTCACTTATTGAGTCAGTAAGGTCGTTTTGTATTCTGTTCGATAAACCTGTAAAAACTACTGTTCTCAAGGTGAACATTGAGTTTATGATCACATTTCCTCAACAAGTGAACTAATTCCACATAATTACCTCAGTCGATAGAATCCACGCTTTCATCATGACCACGGAGGCCAAGTTGCCACTTTCCTAAATGGCAGATGATATCAGTCAAGCATTTCATTATTTCTCTATGTTGTATTGTCAGGCACTTTTCATTGTCAAATTGACAGTCATTTCGAGATTTCCCGAACATAACAAGTTGCATTTTTGAAATAATATGTGTCTGAGAGTTCTCATATCGTTTCAATGCTTTATGAAGGTTGTTGATATCACCAAACCCAGTCTTGTTCCATACTTTTTTTTTCCTTGAGAAACAATAGGCATGGCCAACAACAATTTTCCTATATTACAGCAACTGGATAGCCACTCTGTTTAGAATAATGTTCCAAATTAAATTTCCTCACACATAATTTGGTTTGTGCTTTAATTTCTGGCACCTCTCATGTCAGTCATCCTCTTTCTATAATTATTTCCTTTTCAGAAAAGTCCCTGCTATTAAACCCCCGTTTTAAAAGGCTTTCGATTTCACAGTCACAGTCACGTTGTCTGCCAGCATTCATTTTAGCTGTGGCCTGTGCGTGTAGTCTGTTCATGCCCCTGCCACTCTTACCACATTATCAGACTTGCTTCCCTTAAACGCGGTTAGCTTCTTTCTGATGCGTCAAAATACGATCACAAATACAATCTTATGTCATATAAATATGCACTTACAATATTTTAATAAAACTTAATGTTACCTATAACACCCAACAAGACTGAAATCACACATAAACAGTTAATTTTCACATAACCATTGAAAGAACACATTCCTTAGCTTCCATATCACAGGCATTAGCCAGCAAACCAAAAGTTGCTTCCCTGCCCACTTCGTGTGAGACGAATTCCTACAGAGATTAACGAAGGAAACTTGGTCTGTCTCACCAAGCACGGTTAAGGAGGGAGAGGCATGTGGCCTTGACCAGGAACACACGCCAAATGATAATATTCAAATCCTTATTATTCAAATTGAATTATTTATATATGACTTCTTTTCTATTCATTTCTTAACTACCAAAGAAATGCTTCCCTTGTTTCCATGAATGGCACCCCACTGTGTTAAAGTATAAGTGGAAGAAAAAAGAACAGTTCATTGCATTATTGATGGACTGTGTTACACATAGATGTTTTAATATGGCTTGCAAAAGGATGCTTAAATACAGAATTTGTGCATGGAATGTGATAAATCTGTATAGGATAGGTTCACTTTTGAAAGTTGTGAAAGAAATGTCAAAATATAAGTTACATATAGTGGGACTACAGGACAGAGGTGGCACTGAACCAGCAGCCAAATATACATTTTTCTATGGAAAGGGGAATAAGAATCCTGTGTTAGGTTCATGTTCATATCAGCAATTAAAAGGGTAGAGTTTGTTTATGATAAGATGTCATATGTAATACTAAGAGGGCACTGGTGTGATCTTGTTCTGAATATTCATGCCCAACAGAGGATAAAACTGATGATATGAAGGATAGGTTCTACAAGGAATTAGAACATGTATTCGATAAATTGTCTAAATACCATATGAAAAATTTGTTAGGAGATTTCAGTGACACTTTCAAACCAACAACTGGGAATGAGAGTTTACATGAAATTAGTAATGATAATGGAGTTATAGTAGTAAACTCTACCACATGCAAAAATGTGTCAAAAGTACAATATTCCCACATCATAACATTCAGAAATTTACTCGCAGATCTCCTGATGGAGTCACAATAAAATTTACCATATTTCGATAAGATTGATTGTTACCAACACTTGGTTCAAGAAGCCAAAGAGAAGAATTTACACATGGAAGGCACCTGGGGATTGGAAGAGGCATCAGCTGGACTACATCCTTGTGAAACATCGATTCAGAAACAGTGTGAAGGATGTGAAGACGCTTCCTGGAGCAGACATTGACTCTGACCACAACTTGCTGGTTGCCAAGTTCCGAACCAGGTTGAAGAAAATTATAGGATTTCGAAAGCGCAGACCCAGATGGGATTTGGAGAAGTTATATGCTCAAAGACAAAGCGTGCAAGAGACTCTAGAAGAGAAACTCGGTGCAATTGAAGGTGAAAGCGGAAATGCTGAAGCGCAGTGGAACGATATAAAAGAATGCATGTTAGATACTATCAGTGATTTGGTAGGTAAAGTTGAGAAGATAGCAAGAAAACCATGGGTTACACAGGAGATGATGAGTAAAATGGAGGAGCGAAGAAAATGGAAGAATGTCAACAATGAAGAAGGCAGGAGGAAATACAGGAGACTGAGGAATGAATTGAAAAGAGCCACGGACAGGGCCAAAAAGGAATATCTTGAGAAGATATGTAATGAGATTATGGAATTTCAAAGAACAGGCCGTTATGATTTGATGTACATGAAGACAAAAGAACTAGGATGGAAAGAGAATCATGGGATTCAAAATGTTGGCATCGAAGACTCCCAGGGGAATAGAATAGTAGATCAGAGGCAAGTGCTGAAAATTTGGGAAAATTATATTTCAGAACTATATGATCGACCTAATCGGCCAGAAACCTTAGAAGTTGAACCGGAAGAAGAAGTAGATACAGACGAGAAAGGACCATATATTTTACAAAGTGAGGTGGAAAAAGCTATCAAGGAAATGAGGAAGGGAAAGGCTACAGGAGATGATGATGTACCTGGAGATGTGCTCAAGTTACTGGGAGAAGGTGGTTTGAAAACACTGACAAAACTAATGAACACCATATATGAAAGTGGAGAGTGGCCCAAGGACTTTACAGAAGTTACAATGATTGCCTTAAAGAAAAAGACAAAAGCTACAAAATGCAGCGACCATCGCACAATAAGTCTTATTGCACATACAGCAAAGATAATAGCAAAGATACTTAAAAGAAGAATTGAAAGGAAAATAGAGGATGTACTTGGAGAAGATCAGTTTGGATTTAGAAGAGGAAAAGGAACCAGGGATGCAATTGGGATGATGAGAATTATAGCGGAACGAACTTTGGAGATAGATGAAGAACTGTGTGTTTGCTTCATAGACTGGCAGAAGGCATTTGACCGGGTAAACTGGACCAAATTAATGCAGATCCTGAAAGAAACAGGTATCGATTGGCATGAAAGAAGATTGATTAGCAAATTGTACATGGATCAGAAAGTTAGAGTACGACTGGACAGGGGGGAGACAGGAAGTGTGCAGATTGGAAGAGGAGTTCGACAAGGATGCTGTTTATCACCAATTCTGTTCAACTTGTACAGCGAATGCCTTACCAAGGAAGCTCTGGATGGGCTCGGTGACTTCAAAGTAGGAGGGCAAATTATTCAAACTGTGAAATATGCAGATGACCTTGTGTTAATGGCTAAGGAAGAAACTGTGCTACAGGGCATGATTGATAGACTAATTGAAATTGGAAGGTGCTATGGCATGGAAATGAATGTGGAGAAAACAAAAGTAATGAAAATTTCGAGACAACCAACCCCAGTCACAATAAAGATAGACCAAAAACAAGTGGAGAATGTGAAATGTTTTAAATATTTGGGTAGCTTGTTAACAGATGATGGAAGGTGTACTTGTGAAATTAAATCCAGGATTGCCATGGCAAAAGCTGCATTTAGCAAGAAGAAGAATCTTTTTACCAGCAAATTGGACTTAAATTTGAGGAAGAAACTAGTGAAATGCTACATTTGGAGCATAGCTCTGTATGGGGCTGAAACATGGACACTTAGGGCAGTAGATCAGAAACATCTGGAAAGTTTCGAAATGTGGTGTTGGAGAAGAATGGAGAAGATCAGTTGGACCGATTATGTGAGAAATGAAGAAGTGTTAATTAGAGTCAGTGAGCAGAGGAATATCCTACATGAAATAAGAAAACGGAAGGCTAATTGGATTGGTCATGTTTTACGCAGAAACTGCCTTCTAAAAGAAGCTATCGAAGGAAAGATAGATGGGCGGATAGAAGTGACAAGAAGACGAGGAAGAAGACGTAAGAAGATGCTGGATGACCTTGGGGACAGAAGAGGATACTGTCATTTGAAGGAGAAAGCTCTAGATCGCATTAATTGGAGGAAATTTTTTGAAAGAGACTGTGGACCTGTCGTCTTGACAAATTACTGATGATGATGATGATGATGATTTCGATAACTGGGAGACTGCATTCAAGTGGACTCGATGTCCAATCATTCGGGAGAACACATCGTGAAGTTAGGGAGAGACTGGCAGTGAATAAACAAACAACGCAGAAATTTTATATGAAGACATTCGGTCTCAAGAAATTAAATGATGTAGAGAGTAAAGACCAATTGTTGAAATCTGAAATAGTTCACAGCTTTGGAAAACTTAGATGCTGAGGTGGATATTAAGAGAACTTGGGAAACTATTAGAGAGAATATCAACATTTCAGCCAAAGAGAGTCTAGGTTATTATGAAATGAAGAAGCATGAGCCATGGTTCGATGAAGAATGCTCAGAATGTTTAGGACAGAGGAAACAAACCAAATTGTAGTGGTTACAGGATCCAAGGGAAATAAATTTGGATAGTCTGAACAATATAAGAGGCATTTCAGGAACAAAAAGAGGGAATATCTGAAAGACAAAATTAATGAGCTTGCAACGAATAGCAAGAACAAGACCATTGGAAACATGTATACGAGTAGAGGAATAAATAAATTTAAGAGGGGTTACCAACCAATAAGTAGCTTTTTTTTCATGCATCCTGTTGTGTTATTATATACAGCTCTTTATTAAGTCTGTCACAACACAACAATACAGTGTTCAAGGCTAAATTAGCTTTGCTACATGTTTTGACTATTCATAGCCATCACCAGGCAAATACACCATCATATTTACACACTAGTGAACTGCAATTGCATAGTAAATCTGGATACTTGACAATTATCATATTATAAAACACGTGGTATAAATTACAATGAAATAAAACTTATTATAAAACAAGAGTTATTTTGTAAAATACGGTTAAAACTATTCAAGTGATAATCTATATCATGAAGTCAGTTGTTGCAATCTTGTATTTTCCGCAGATGTATATTCTAGACTCATATATGATAAACTGTTTTGAGGTGCATCCTTTTGTAGTGTTTATGCCTTGTGAACATGTGACTGCACCAGATTTTAAGAAAATTAATAGAATTTGAGAGATACCCAGCATGGAGCACCACAAATGTGGAATGTAACAGTGCTTGAGAAAAATTATAAGAATGTATTAATTCTTTTAGGTCGTTCAAGAAGCACTGGACAAAGCAAAGGTGGGCCGCACTTGTATCATAATTGCACATCGCCTTTCAACCATACAAGATGCTGATGTGATATTTGTAATGAATCATGGGCAGGTTGCTGAAATGGGTACCCACAGTGAACTGTTGTCCAAACATGGATTGTACTATAAACTTTGTAGTATGCAGAGTGGACCAAGGTGAAAGAGGTATGAATAAAATAGTGCTGGATGTTATTGTCATCGACAAAAATCAGACCTTCTGACTACTTCATAACTGGTAATTTATTTCCTCATTCATACTAGTAGTTTTAACCTGTCATGTCAATGCCTTATGTTGTTGCAGATTTATATTAATAATTACAGTGTGCTGTATTTTATAATAATATGTATGAAAAATAGTTTCTCTCTAGAGAAAAAGCATATGCAAGATTTTGCACAAAATTATTTCATTTTTAACTTTGCACAGGTACTATAATATGAGGGTTATCCAGAAAGTAAGTTCCAATGGGCTATTGAAAAAAAAATACAGTAGAACTTGGTTATAACGTCGTCAAAGGGACCTAAAAATAGTGTCGTTATAAACGAATGTCGTTGTAACCGAAATGGGCACTTCCACAGTAGCCTTATGTTAGTCACGTAAAAATCTACCAAAAACCGAGTTAAAATGTTGCATTTTTTAGTGAAATACGTAGTTAAGTACAGACTAACGTAACATTAACGTGGAATTGCCCAAATGTGTAATATCAAAGACATATTAGAGCGCTTTTCACTGACAATACACACAATATTTCACGAATCACTTTAACTTTCTCTTCAATGCTTAAAACTTTCCTTTTCATTGCCATGTTTTCGCTACTGCACTTCTCTGGGTTTAGGCAGGAACACTATAGGGTAAGTAGACAATGTGAGGTCCTGTTAGACGAGATTCTAGGAAAGGAATGCAGTTAACAACCTGCCGCGTCCTCTTGCACTATTCACGCAGTCCCACCCCAAACCCTTGTTTTCGCATAAAACCCACGCTCCTCTTGCAGCCCGCGGTCGTATTCTTCCAGGACAGTCACGTCAGCAAGTAGAGAAAGTGAGGGTGGGCAGACACATCGAACTTTCCCACGATATCAGAGAAATTCAGGAATGAAAATGACGTTACATACGAGGTTGATGCATTTGTGCATGTCGTACTAAGCAAGGTATAAAAACAGTTGCTTTATGAGGAATTAGTTCGTACCATTGAATATTTGACGCAATAGACAAGGTGTCGCAGAAACCGATGTTGCTATAACCAAGTTTTACTGTATTTCTAAACTATTTATATTGCAGTTTGATGTACATACCATATGCTACTTTTTGACATAGTTTCCAAAATCATTGAGGCACTTGTCATAGTGGGACACCAGTTTTTGTATCCCTGCATCATAGAATGATGCCATCTGCAATGCAAACCACATATTAATGGCATCTTTGACCTCATCATGGAATCACTTGGCACTAACTCAGGGCTGTAGGGGGATGATCAAATTGTTCCCAGACAAATATAGCAAAGCAATCTTAACATTGCAGCGGCAGTATGTGGGTAGTCATTGTCATAAAGCATCACAATACCCCGACTAATAATGTCACATTGCTTGTTCTGGATCGCATGACACAATTTCTTAAGTATGTTGCATTAGACACCTACATTGATCGTTAAACCTTGAGGCAAGAATTCCACAAGCAGAACACATTTTGTGTCCCAAAACACTGTGCACGTGATCTTGCAAGTTGATATGGTCTGTTTGAATTTTTTCTTTATTGGCGATGATGTGTGCCTCCATTTCATGGGCTGCTGCTTTCATTCATGAGTTGCATGCAACACCCATGTCTCATCCCCTGTGACTGTGCAGCTCAAGAAGTCAATCACCTTGCTCACTGTATCGTGTCAGAAAGGCCTGCCATTTCATTTTGAGTTCTTCTGTAATCATCTTCGGCACACAGCATGAACACAGTTTCCGAAAACAAAGTTTATCAGACACAATTTCATAAAGGAGTGACTGTGAAGTTTGTAGAAAATGCAGGGAAAGTGACAAAATGGTGAATTGTCCTCTTGAATCTTCTGTTCCACTGCATGCATCAAATCTTTATTAACCACAGTCGGTCAGCCACTCCTCAGATCATCATGCACATTTTTGTGTCCTTCACGAAAGTGTCTCCCCCATCTCCATACCATTGAATGATTCATGGCATGTTCTCCATACACCTCACAAAGTTGATGAATGTCAGCTGGTTTCACGTTTCTTGCATTCAAGAAACGGATTATAGACCTCATTTCACATGTGGTGGGCTTCTCAGTTTTCTTGAACATTGTAAATACATAGGATGATGCATAGACGTGGTTTGTATGTCTGCAAATAGCATCCATGCCTTCCAAAAGGACCAGCAAACTCTGCATGCATGCACACCATCGTGACCGCAGCACTGCAGGAGCAATATTTGCAAACAGAACATGTTTTCCAAAGACAAAAACAACACTGTCGAGTGTGACTACTTACATTTTATCACTTGAAAACTCATCACCCTTACCTGTTTTGATCCCTACAGATCATCCTCAGAGGCCATCAATACTTTTTCAGGAACTACTACATATTACAATAGGTGTTAAATTATATACATACACATATAATGTCTGAAATACACAATGTACACAATGTTCAACTTTTCAGTCACAGCAGCCTTCCTGGTATTAAAATTTTTATAGTTTTTTAAAAAACTTTGTTGTTTAAGATTAAAATTTATAAACCATGCAGGTTAGTGCCAACTCTCCTATTGTCTTTCTTGGAGGTGGCTGATCTTGTGCCGCCTGTCTAGCTTGAGAAAGGAGATTCTTAGTATTGTCCGTGTTTGTTCGTGGCTTGCTGTGTTGTTTACACTCTTAATCTTAAACAACAAAGTTTTTTAAAAAACTTCAAAAATTGTAATACCAGGAAGGCTGCTGTGACTGTGAAAAGTTGAACATTGTGTACATTGTTTATTTCAGACATTATATGTGTATGTATATAATTTAACACCTTTTGTAATAGTAGTTTACGGAAAAAGTATTGATGCCCTCTGAGGATGATCCGTAAGGATCGAAACACGTAAGGGTGATGAGTTTTCAAGTGATAAAACTTAAGTAGTCACACTGGATGGTGGTGTTTTTGTCTTTGTAATTGTTAGTGTGACAGACCAGAATGAAACAAATAAAAAAAAAGAACATATTTTGTGGATACACCTCATATTTACATAATGAAATATATCTGCATATGCACACAAGCGCCAAAACATGGAGACTTATCCTTAGTGGAGTACATGTTCGTTACAGTCACTGTTCTGCCATACAGCTTCCAGTAGATGACTGTGTATGTTCATAATCATTTGGTGGCACATGTCCTCCTACACATTGGACTATTGTGGCCTAGAGCTCCATCAAACAAGCCAACTTTTTGCAAACAGTCGTCCTTCGTGACTCTTCAAAGCAAGTCTCAGTGATACAACATTCTAGCTTTTATGTCATCAGAATCATCCACATAGATGGTAATCAGCATGCTGGGCAGAAGTCACATATGGGACAAAAGGACTCATGGAGGAAGCCTATGTTTATGTTCGTTGTGTCTGGCATGGGCTTATCACTCATAAAACATTGTGTGTTTATCAGTAAACCAACAGCATCCAGTTGAAGGTAAAATGTTATGCAATATGTGTGACTACTGCTTGGAGTTCAGAGTTTGATCAAACAAGAATGGTCTGATTAGCCTATGATTTGATATGGCAGCCAACACTGTAATAGGATGCATGATGCACTTTCCTGGTGAACATGTGCAGATTTTGTCCAAAAGCTCATATTTTGCAATATGGCAGCTTCAAATTTAGTCAGTCCATTGAATTTAAATCTCTGTTCTTAATTATGTACTGTAATTTTGTGCATTCTCATTTTCTATGGATATACATGCAAAACTTGTAGAGGTGAAAAATATTTATCACCAGTGCTGGAAGATATATAAGATTTGCAGTGGCCATATCTCAATACTTGCAAATTAATAGAATTTGTGTTTACTGTATTTGGAAACAGGTGTGAAATTAATGGTATGACATGAAAGAAGACCATAGAGCTCCAGCTTGTGAACTAGAACCCTTGGTCCACTGGATGGAATTAAATGAAGGGAATATTATAATAGAAATGGCATTGAATGTTGACAGTATACAGTGCTGGACACTGTAAATAATTTTGTGTTATCTGTGATAAATGTAGTGCTGTACCTTCATGCATTGGTCATTGTTACTGACTAGACTGTCTGAGATATTATGCAAGTGTCATGATAGTACCTTGAAAGACTATATTTCAAATTCCTACATACTCATCATCCATCTTCCCATTTCATTATAGAGAACATCCTGTTACACTTTATTAATACCTGAAGACTAAAATTCCTAAGTATAGCAACTTTTAATAGAGAGATAAAGTCTGTTGCCTGCCTTTATGCCGTATAACCTCTACATTTGCAAAGTCAACAAACTTAATACATCATTCTCGTTAGTTTTACAACTTATTTGAATGTAATGGCAGTAGATGGAACAGTACTTGTATTAACCATGCTTTTCATGCATATATTTGAAAGTGTTATGGTAATTGTGATTAACTGGCAATTATGTATACTTTTCTGCAAGCAGTTTTGTATAATAATGGGTTATTAAAATAACTGGATTATTCGCATCTTCTACAATATGTGTGCGTGTGTGTAAAATGTGATAAGGAAGCATATTTAAGGAGTCTCATCAATGCACAAAATAAGAAAAGTAAACCAAAAATTATATCTTCATTGACTGGGACTGTGTCTTTGCACATGCACCCATTATCCATCTAAATGGCAGAGGTAGAAAGTATGAAAGGAAGGAACGGATAATGTTACAATGTATTAGTTTCCTTTATTTATATATATTTATATTTATATCTATACAATTCATATAGTCTTATTTATAAACTCATCGTCAGTAATCTTTGTAGAGGACATCTAACCATTACATTTATTAATACATAAAGACTACAATTCTGGTAAGTGTAATAATAATAACATAATAAAGTACTTTTGGTTTTCATAATTTAAGAAAATCTTCTGGCTGGCAGTTGTACATTAAAGTCAAAATCTTAAGGAGTATTGTAATATTCTCGAGCAGAAATATGCATTTCACCATCCCATTCACACATGCTTGCTTCCCTTGGTTGTGTTCTGCAAACACCAGGCAACTGAAATGTGTTAACATTTCTTTTTTGGCTATCACAGCAATCTTGCAGAAGCCTTGAATGTCATACACTCCTTCTTCCCCTCTAGCTTAACTATATTGTTCACATGGTTCATTTATCTGGCACTATGTGAGCACATTTCTCAAATGGCCACTGTTCCACTCATAGCACGTGTGTCCAGTGCCACTGATCATGGCAGCTCTTAATTTCTTTAGGAAAGGTTCGTCACCTTATAACCAAATAATTTATTAGCACACTAACACAAAAACCCCACCCCAGTGTATTAAACATAACACCCAAAGACATAGGCCTTAAGCTACTAACATGGCATCAGACACCATCCACCATGGCTTTCAGGGTGCGGTCACCTACTCCTCATTTAGGCAGTACCCATATCACAAGATGCTCTGCAATCACACCAACCCAGCATTACAATATTTTTGAGGGTGTAAACCTCAGGTGATCTGGGCTTCTCAGATATCACCTGTTCTGTGGAGAACCAGTCTGTATTCTGCATTGTTGGTTTCATCATCATCAGTAATCTGTCAAGACGACAGGTCCACAGTCTCTTCCAAAACAATTCCTCCACTTAATGCGATCTAGAGCTTTCTCCTTCAAATGACAGTATCCTCTTCTGTGCCCAAAGTCATCCAGCATCTTCTTACGTCTTCTTCCTCGTCTTCTTGTCACTTCTATCCGCCCATCTATCTTTCCTTTGATAGCTTCTTTTAGAAGGCAGTTTCTGCGTAAAACATGACCATTATTGGTTTATGGCCTGTAAATTCTGATATATTCACAGAGACAAATTTTAAGTTTATATGTATCACAAAGGCCTCAACTAGCAGTTCAGGAATCAAGGGCCATCAGCATCAACTCAAGCTCTGCCATCACAAAGATCCCTAGAAGAAATTCCACCATTTCCTGCAGCACACTGAAAAGCATTAAATGATAAATGATGGAAATGAGGCTGATCAAGGGTTTCAGCACATACAAAACAAACAAACTCCATGGTTTTAGTCCGCAAGCGAACTATACTGACCAAGTGACTGCTGCTTGTCGGCGAAGTTAGTGCCAACTTTAGCGAATAGAGGGTGTCGTGTAGTCAGTGGAACAAATCCCCACAGCACTTAATTTCGGTTTCCTAGACCAGAACCGCTATTTTCTTGAGGTAGCTCATCAGTTATCCTCACAAGGCTGAGTGGGCCCTGTTCCAGACCCACTACTCGGAAAATCTGGTAGCACCAGGAATCAAACCCGGACCTCTGGATCTGTAGGCAAGAACTCTGACCGCTAGACCACAGACCCCCTGAGAAAAATGAGGTTGAGACATTCAAGTCAAAAAACATATTGAAGTCTAAAAAGGGAAAGTAGTAGGTCTTTTGCAGAGAAACAGAAATAGAGGCAAACAGGAATAAAGGCTGTTGAATCAAATTCTGAAGATGAATTACATGGTGCCTTTGATGATGTTTTTGACAAAAGCTGTAGAAATACCAATTAATTGGCATGCCATTATCAAGAAGACAAACAAGATTTTGTTCTCGAAGTGTACTTTCCTTTCCAACAAGGAAACGGGTTTTCAGTTGCTTTTGCCACATAGAAATAAAAGAAAACATTTCCTAGGTGTCATTGTATCTGTGTGTAAAGGAGATCCCATAGTGAAGTTCACAAGGTGGGTTAAGAACAGTTTTATATTTGAAGAAAGTAGTCTTCTGGGATGTGGTGCCATGTAGAGCACAGAGTGAGCTCTTGCTTGTGCCGGTTCCTCGCTTGCGGAGTTTCTTCTTTTTACTTCTACCCTGAAAATTGAGGCGATACATTCCTCCGAAACGTAGGTTAACACAATATCTGCAAGGTGACACATCCAAGAAGACTGCTTTCTTCATACCCACTGCTGTGAAAACCTCAAATCTTACATAGTTTTATATTGCTTTGCCCACAAACAGAAGTAATCTGCAAAATATAAACTGAAAATATTGTAGAATTTCTCCCAGAACCAGTTAAGAGTAGAAGAAGTGGCATGATATTTCCTGTTTAATTTTGAGGACTCCATATTTGTTAAGATCCGTTTCCTAAATTGTATTTCATACTTTTGTCATTTATTATTTTACTCATATGTATTGCAACTGACATAGCCTTAGAAGATCATCCAAGATGTGAACATTTAGTTTCTTTTTTAATTTCAGTTTGTTTCTTTATGAATTTAAAGTAGATCATTGAAAGTCTTAAGTATTACAGATAGATTACACCAATAAAAGTTTTTCCCCATTATATGCATCACATATTGAGAGTGCAGATCATATAGTACCTTGGCACCTCAGGTCACATGGCATCTATTTCTAAAAACTGAATTTGCACATTTTTCATATTTCTAAAATTTGGTAAAAAACAGAAGGGAAATAAATCAAATTTTATATCTGTTTAAAGTACCTTTAACTGTATGAACTATTTACTGATAAATTTAGCTTAAAACTGTGTAACAGAAACAATCATCCACATTACACTGGCAAAGAGCAATTGTAAAATCGAGAGCATGTCATATGAAAGAAAAAATGAAGAAAGGTGCCTTTCATGTATAATTTTCACCCTTTAAAAATATGCTTGCCATGTTTGTGATGTTTGGAATTGACAGTCATATGAACAATTACGAAAATTGCCAGCTCATGAAAATTATATGCATATGAATTAAGTTATATTTTCTGTTTGCTTCCATGTCATTTACTTTGGGCTTTTGAAATTCCCTCTTGTTATTAATGTATAATTATGTAGGACTGGGGGCTCTCTGAAATGTTGGTTGACAACATGGCGTTATATCCTGGAAGATATTACTCTTAATGTATGATTGTTTGCATATACATATAGATGTGTATACTTGTGTTTATTTCGCATATTATAACGATACAATAATAAACATTACTATTAACCTTTAAATGCCGGACTTCTGAAATAATGGTAAGCTTGAGCTGGCCGGAGTTTATTTAAATGCCCGTTGGTACTCTGCGTTTAAATGTCTGTTTCTGTTAGTGCGCCTAAACAATTTTAAGCATTGTGTTTAAAAATGCTGTATCTAACTCAATTTTTATGATAAATTGATGGAATTAATTTTGTTTGTACCAGCAAAGAACATACTGTCGCATATTATAACAAGTTTTGAAATATTTTATACAAATCATACTCCATTTTCAATTTTTTGTTTTTAATTTTGATGCGTACTGCAAAAATTATTTCTCAGTTCTTCACAGAGTTGTTCTGCATTACAAATTCATTTCTGTTTGTAACACTTGACAAATTTTAGCAGTCCCTGATGTCATAAAACAGATGGAAGCAATAAAATCATTTGGTCTTCTGCTAGCACTGCTTACACTCTTCGGATTTTCGAATCTCTTGACTTAAGGTCAGAAGAATGAAAGAATGGCTATTCAAGAGAAAGCTAGAGGGGTCCCTTCTTCAGTGCTAAGACCTTCCGTTATAGCTGCAAAAGCTTATTGCACTTTCTATGGGCCTGAACAGACAGCTGCATAGTGGCTGAGATTCAGAGTGCAGTCTGTTTTCTGTGCGTGCTTAGTGAAATCGAATACTGTAGTTTTATTTCAGCCTATATATATATATATATATATCAAGCAGAAAACAAAAAAGGTATGTACATCGAATTTTACTATATATTTTTAACACATTAATCAGCAGAATCTGCAATAAAAGTACTGGCTCGTTGATGAGTTTGGGCATAACTCATACGTATACTCTTTTTGTTGTTGTTCCCTTAGGTATCATTTTAATTTTTCTATTAGGGCTTTACTCAAGTCTGGTAATTACTACATTAAAAAATAAATATTTAGGACTGTGCATTCACTTATACTAGCGGCGTGTGCGCGCGCTTCCCCTAACGGACTTTAAATGCTCGACTGGCCACAACGACCTTACTCACCACTGGCACAAACGGGGCACTTCGGCACTTAAAGGTTAAGACTTCCTAGTTGCGCACAGCCCAGCATTCAAAATTTCGGTTCTGAAAAAATGGCGTTCCGTAAGCGGTATTCTGCATTTTTTTAGAAAATAATCTTATTTTGTACAGCCATGCGTGGAAATAGTTGGTAGAAACTACAGATAGTTACACAGAAATGTCTAAGATGGTTGTTTCTCTTACGAATATTATCAAACTTCTTTGGGGTGTATTTAAAGCATAATAAGTCTCTATTTTCAATCAGGTCATCTTGTTGCTAGCGCAAAAAGATTCTTTGGGTTCGTACGTTGCTAAGCACAGTATTCGTCCTAAGGGTCCTAAGGCCCCAGGATAACCAATAGTTTCAACATAATGAACAATGACACCCAAACGTGATAACTTGCACATAGTTCCGTACGATCAGTACCGGTCAGTACGGAGCAGGGGATGGCAACTCAATGCTATTGGCGGGCAACACAGCCA
>NW_019718629.1:0-1107 GCF_002891405.2 Cryptotermes secundus | reverse complement strand
TGCTAGCTTGCTAGATTGCTAGATATGGGTTGGTAGCTTTCAATCTTTTCGTTGCTTGCTCGCTAGCTTTGCGTTGTTAGCTTGCTAGCTTTCTAGACTTGGGTTGCTAGCATGCTAGCTTTGCGTTTCTAGCTTGCTAGCTTTGCGTTCCTAGCTTGCAAGCTTTGAGTTGCTAGCTTGCTAGCTTCCCGTTGCTAGCTTGCCAACTTCTTAGATTTGCATTTCAAACTTGCTCTCTTTGCGTTTCTAGCTTGCTAGCTTGCTAGATATGATTCGCTAGCTTGCTAGCTATGCGTTGATAACTTGCCAGCTTTGCTTTGCTAGCTTGCCAGCTTTGACTTGCTTGCTTACCTGCTTTGCGTTTCTAGATTGCCAGCTTTGCGTTGTTAGCTTGCCAGCTTTGCTTTCCTAGCTTGCTTACTTTCCGCTACTAGATTGCTAGCTTGCTATATATGTGTTCCTAGCTTGCTATATTTACGTTGATATCTTGCTAGAGTGCGTTGCTAGATTGCAAGCTTTGCGTTACTAGCTTGCTAGGTTTTGCGTTTCTTGCTTGCTAGCTATGATTGCAAGCTTGCCAGCTTTTTGTTTTAGCTTGATAAGCTTGCGTTACTAGCTGCTAGCTTTGGGTTGCTACCTTGCTACTTTTCGTTGCTAGTTTGCTAGCTTTGCGTTGCTACGTTTCAAGCTTTGCGTTGTTTGCATGTTTGCTTGATTTGGGTTTCTTCCTTACTAGCACCCGTTGCCAGCTTGCTAGCTTTGATTTGATTGTTTGCTAGATTGCTAGATTAGCTTTGCTAGCTTGCTACCTTTGCGATGCTATTTTGAAAGCTTTGCGTTGCTAGCTTGCTACCTTTGCGTTTCTAGCTTGCTAGCTATGCGTTGCTAGCTTGGAATATTTGCGTTGCTAGCTTGTTAGCTTTGCGTTGCTAGCTTACTTGCTTTGCGTTTCTATCTTGCTAGATTATCGTGGCTATCTTTCAAGCTTTGCGTTGCTATCTTGCTTGCTTTTCGTTCTAGCTTGCTAGCTTTCCGTTGCTAGCTTGCTAGCTGTCCGTTGCTAGCAGCAAGCTTTGACTTGCTAGCTTGCTAGCTTTGCGTTGCTAG
>NW_019718628.1:1146260-1148832 GCF_002891405.2 Cryptotermes secundus | reverse complement strand
GGTCTTTCAGATGGATGCTGAGACAGTATCTTCATAGAGCCCACAGCGCCTCCTTTCATATTACTTCTGACACTTTAATATAACTGTTTTCATTCAGAGATAAACAACTTGTGCAGTTTACAAGACGTTCTGTGCTTATTTTCATACTTTTTAATGCTCGATGCATGTGTTTAAGTTCTCTCTTTTTGTATGTATGTTGCGCTTCCTGATTGGACCTTGGCAAAGGCACTTTGTTTTAAATAACCAGTTTCAGTGTACAGAATGATACTTTCATTTTAAGGACAATAGCTACTCGTCTGAGAAGCCGTGCCTTAGCTCGGGCGATTATTCGACGGTTTCGCACCGCGGCGACCTGGTTCGAGCCAAGGTCAGATTATGTGGGATTTGTGGTGGACAAAGTGGCGCTGGAGCAGGTTTTCTCCGAGTACTTCGGTTCCCCTACCAATTCGCATTCTACCACACTCATCTATCATCCGGGGCTAGTACAATAGGCGGATCAGTAGCCGACGTACCCAGTGGACTCAGTCACACCCCACCCCAAGAAACTAAAAAAGAAACCACTTGTCTAGGTCTCTTGTTCCCTTCACTCTACCGGAAGGTTTGTCATCTGCTTCGTGAGGGCTCACCGTTGGATTCTGTCCTGAGTCAATTGAATCCAGCGCACACCTTCACACTCTGTTTCCCTTGGAGCTGAGCCCTTCTGGGGGAGCCGCCAATTCTGCAGCTACTCAAGAACTTCCCAGTATTTTATGGAACCCGAAGGTTCATTACCGTGTTCACAAGAGCCCTCCATTGGTCCCTATCCTGAACCAGATCTATCCAATCCATACCATCCCATCCAAAGAATCCGTCCAGGTCCGAGGCTTTATGTTCATTTTCGTAACATAATGATTTTTTACGGTGAGGAGTTGTTAGCCCCACGCCCAACCCCAAAGCTGGAGGGCGACTCGTTGTCGGCTGTCCGCGACTGCTTATTCAGTATATTCGCAGCTTCCCTCCATACCTGGAGGGCGTCTCCTCCATCCGCAACCTGACGATGCGCCATGCCGTGGTGACAAGGGACCCACCTAACTTGGTCCCTCACATAGTAATAGTACCCTTCTCTCCTCTCTCTCTGTTTCTTTATCTTCCAAATGTTCTCACTTCCTTCTGTTTCCATATCCGTGTTATATAATCTTCATTCCTCACACATGTGCTATATGCTTCGTCATTGCCACTCCTCGTTGCTGCTCACCTTAGCAACACTCTTCGGTTGTGCCCAGACCTCTCTTGCTTCAGCCTTTCCAGGTGCAAATGTCTCCCCCAGCACACTCAGTGATTCACATGTATGAGACCCTACGACAGTTCGTTACATACTAATTCTTTAAGATGAAAGTTCGGTCACCCCCCCCGCCCCACCATGTGTGGAGGACCAGGCCTTAATTTACCTTCCTCCTAAGCATAGGAAGCGCCATGCTAAAGAACATTGTTAACGTGAAAAGTTAAAGAAAATGGTAATTGAAGCAACCAGAATTCCTTCCATTCCTCGTTTTCTGAGGGTCCAAGTTGGATTACCGATTGCAAGATGGCCGATGTTTCATTGTTGCATTCAGCGCTTAGGCAGTTCGATTCCTGTACAGCGAGTTGTGCTGCTGCGACTTGTGCGATCACAATAAATTAAAGAGGTCTATCCGTTGGTGTCTTGCAAGCGGTTCTCATCCAATTTGGAATTCCAGGTTGCCGTGTGGTTTGGACAGCTGGTAAACCCGGTCACGGAACGCCTGCAACTCATGTCCAGACTTTACGCCTGGCAAAGGTGTTGGAGAAGTTGCCGCACGAGAACGGCGATCGTGTTTCGTGATAGGTTCCACATGGAATTGAACCCCGAAGCTTCTTATAAATTTCTCGTTTCGCTATTTTAATGTTAAAATAGGAGCAAATCGGTTCGTATGGTAACCTTTGTGACGTACATGGCGGAAGATGACATGAACGCCATCTGTCCTGACTGAAATGTTTATAGTATTCTTCTGCTCCTCCACACAAATGGAAGGATGGTGCATACAGTGAACCCTGTGTTTCCAGCAAAATGCTAGGACAGTGCCGGTCCTCTCCCCACATCGTCGCGCCTGATTATGATTAGTCAATTTTGTGCTTTGTAGCCTGAGAAGGAAAGAGACCACTGGGAAGACCAAGGCGTAGGTGGGTGGACAATGTTAAAATGGATCTTAGAGAAATAGGATGGTATGGATTGGATTGATGTGGCTCATGATATGGACCAGTTGAGGGCTCTTGTGAACACGGTAATGAATCTTCGGGTTCCATAAAATGCTGGTAAATTCTTGAGTAGCTGCAGAATTGGCGGCTCCACCAGAAGGGCTCAGCTCCATGAGTAAGTAAGTAAGTCTGTATACGAGTATTTGAATCACCTTTAAATAAATTATTAAACAAGTGGCCTGTTTCGTTCATGGCGCTTGTACGCATTATAGTACTGAAATTCTTGTTTCATTCCCATTGCGAATTTTCTTCATAATAATAAGAGAAGTTGAAATCATTTAAAGTTTTCTGAATCATCCTGTACAGTATTATCTCCAAA
>NW_019718628.1:1143310-1145765 GCF_002891405.2 Cryptotermes secundus | reverse complement strand
ATATCACAGGGGGACGTACAATAGATGAAACTGGTCGCGGTGCATGGGAAAACCCCCCCCCTCCAACAACAACAACAACAACAACAATAATAATAATAATAATAATAACAATAATAAGTTGTTAATTCAGTGTAAACCGTGTGTGTGTGTTTTTTTTTTTTACTGCTAATGTGTTGGGACTAAGTCCATTGTACTGCGGCCACTTCTGGCCTATTGTACCAGCCCCAGATGATAGGTGAGGGTGATTGTGGAGCAATTGGTGGAATGAAGATTGGCAGGGGAAACCTAAGTACTCGGAGAAAACCTGCCCCAGCGCCACTTTGTCCACCACGAATCCCACTTGACCAGACCCGGGATCGAACCCGGGCCGCCGCTATGGCGCGGCCAAAACTTGTGTTACTGGGGAATGATGAATGAAAAGTATAACCATCTGCAAAAAGTGTGTCCCAAGTCCATGAAACCGGTGGAATTTAATTGGACGGTCACGGTAGCAGAGCGGCCTAAGGCATGTACTGTCTTCGCTCTCTAGAAAGTAGAAATCATGGGTTCGAATCCCACACAAGACATGAATGTTTGGTATGTGTATGTGTTTATTCTGTATTTAGGTAGAGGCCTTGCGACGAGCTGATCACTCGTCCAAGAAGCCCTACCTTCTGTAAACTGATAAAAATGGAAAAAAGAACAACCTCGACACCGTAAAGGTATAGGAGGAACGGATTAAGTAAAGGAAGTAAGTGAAAGGAATTTAATTGACAGCCTGTTCACTAATAATGTTCTGCTGGCCATACATCGGCTTCCAAAAGTTTTAGACCTCTTTTTGATAACCGAATTAAATTCTTGAGTAACGAAAAGGAAGAAAGAATTTCGAATCATAGAAAGGGATGTATCATTCTGATTTTCAGTTTGTTCATGTACTCAGAGATGTATTACTTTTACTGACGGACATTTCTGCACCAGTGTTTTAGGGCATACACAAAATTAAAAGAAAGCCTTCAGAAACACAAGTCTCTGACATGACAAATGAAGAAATGCCAAAAATGTAATACGAGAACATAAACCTACGGTAAAGGGTAGCGGCTGATCACGTGATGGAGTCAAGTCGGGATAAATTCTATTACTGGTCCATACATCACAGAGAGTGTCTGGTTTTCACACTTTCCTTAAAACATATATCTGCTTTTTTTTGTTGAACAACTTGATACTCATTGAACATCGCAAACTGTAAGCATCGAATGGTATGTTCACAGATGAACTGGAAAGAGTGTTGATATAGCGGCCATGGCTTAATCCAGGTACTGCCCCATAATTTTCCTGGGAATATTGAGGAAAACCACGAAATCTTCAGTCAGGTTAGCGGGAATCCCTGCCGAAATTCGAACTAAGTACCTCTTGAATATGTTAGAGCGTTACCGAGGCCCGTGTTTGTTTGTTTGTTTGTTATGAAGGTGTCATTAACATAAAACAAAATTATCGCACTGGGAAACTGAAAACTACTTTTTCGCCCTTTGTAACTGTATGTACCATCTTTTTTAACGTTAAACAATTCCCGTACAGAATATCTATGTTACTTACGGCCCTCAGCATATATAGCAGACTTCTAAACGTTATTAAGAGTTCTTATATTTTTTCGGTGGACTTTGTGGTATGTTTTCTTGGAGGTAGAAACTAAATAGCTCTTTAAAGGGTTAAGTTCTGTGGTGTGTAACTGCCTTCTTCTCTATAAATTTAATAAATTGTCTACGTGTAGCGTTGCCCTTACTGTGAACTTGTGTTCTGCCTTAGGCCGTTTATATGCTTGGATTGCAGGTTAGACTCTTGCGTGTAGAATGGGTGTGTGTCCATGTCTTTGTTTTCCTTCTAACATGGAACATCGTATCGGATACTGCTCTCTGCCTGCTCATTACTTAGGCTGTTTCTAATATTACAGGAGACCAGATCGTGCTCTAGAGTCAGTGAAGAATTGTTTGCTTTGTTTCATGTCATCCCTTGTGCATAAAAATGCGGACACAGAAATGATGCTGCCTTTATCAGTAATGAACGGCCCTTGATGGTACGGGCTGCTTTCGCCGTAGGTGGCATTTCATTTGTAACTCTTTGATATTACCTTTATTACCGATATTATGCGTAAATTTCTTCACAGAGTTGATGGTGAGGTAAAGTTGTCCCTGTGCGTAACTAATTAAGCATTACACCATGAAGGCGTATGGGGAAGTGAATGTATAGATCCACATTTTCTTGACCTCGTCACTAGCTGGAGGTGAGTGCTAAGCTTCACGCTCCTGCCGCTTTACCCCCGCAGAAAGATCCCCCTGTTCCCATTGGATAGGAAATTGGGTGGACCCCAGGGTCGGTAGAGAAGACGTAGAGACTCGAACTCCGACCTCTTGGTCGTCCAGCCCGTAGCTAGTTACTATACCGACTGCGCTATCCCGGCTCCTCACGTCCAGCCCGTAGC